>NC_135317.1:109033065-109156135 GCF_048772815.1 Callospermophilus lateralis | reverse complement strand
CACCATTCCCAGCTCCAGCTTAGACCTCTCCTCCTCCTTGGGTCTGCTGCTGACCAGGAATCTTCTCCTGACACTGGCAGAGAGCCAGGAGGGGCAGTGGAAACAGGTGGTACCTCTGTCCCCTGATAGACGGCCCCCCTTCTGCTGCCAAGGCCAGTGGCATACCAGGACCCCCCAGGAAGGGATGAGGCACTGAGACTAGGAGTGCGTCAGCCACAGACGTCACAGCAACACCAGGTAGCATTTCACAGACCTGCTGAGTTCTCCCGGCAGGGTCTGTTAAGCCTCATAAAACCACATGGAGGCACCTAACAGATGAAGCCAGGAAGTCTCCTGGGTGACAAGGTCGAGGTCACAGAGCTAACAAGGCCAGGTCTCCCAGTCCAAGTTGAGGACTACTCCATTGCATCAACTTCTAGCCTGAGAACCCACCAGGGCCAGCCCTGGGTCCTTCTCCTGACCCATTTCAGGGATTCTTTTCAGCACAGACCCCACCGTCCCTTCACACCAAGGAGAATAAGAGACAGACTGGAATGTCTTAACCCTAATCAGCCTCACATGAACGACCGGCTCTCTTAATTCCAGAGTCTCCGCATGAACTTGAGTTTAATAACCTGCATCCTCAAAAAGACACAAAGGGCCCCCAGGAGACATCTGGACCCATCTGTGAATGTGATTCTGCTGGAGTCAGGAGCGGGGCGAGGTGGAGAACAGCACAGACAGCAAGAAGGAGAAGTGAGCCACCGCGCTCCACGGGCCTGCTCCAGGGAAACAGGTGAAGAAGGAGAGACAAGAAGGAGAGGCAGGGGCTGGGGATGTGGCTCAGGCGGTAGCGCACTCCCTTGGCATGCGTGCAGCCCGGGTTCGATCCTCAGCACCACGTACAAAGATGTTGTGTCCGCCGAGAACTAAAAAATAAATATTAAAAATTCTCTCCCTCTCTCTCCCTTCCTCTCTCACTCTCTCTTAAAAAAAAAAAAAAAAAAAGAAGGAGAGGCAGAAGAGGAAAGCCAGGCGGGCCAGACGCTGCCGGGCTGTCGGCCATCTCTTCACCGCCGGGGGACGTCAGGGCTCTCTGATGCCTGAACCTGAATGAAACGAACCTAACTCAGACTGGTGTTTGTTTTCAACCGTTCAGTAGATTAAACGAGAGAAAATATGCTGAAGACCTCGCAGGAGTTTGTGAGGGCAAGCGTCCGTCCGGGTCCCACAGCTCAGCCCTGTCCCGCCCCACAGCCCCCGCCCTGCCCCCTCAGTCCCGCAGCCCCCCCCCCCCCCCCACCGCCCATGACTCTGCTCAGGTGTGACACCTGGGTGCTGTAGCAGAGTACGATCCAGCCCGGGCCTGATCTGCAGGGAGCCTGGCTGCACACCTTAACTGTCGCCAGCAGAGCAACACTTTCATGGCTCTGGCTGGGACTGATGAGCCCTCCTGTTCCTGGAAGCCCTGCTGGCACCACCTGACGTCCTGCGGAAAAGCAGAGGGTGCCCTGGGGCTGGCCAGCAACCTCCCCAAAGAAGAGTCCATGTGTCCATCCAACATGTTTCTAAACAGGGCACGAGCACTGGCCCTGCCCTGCTTGCTGAAGGAGGAGGGCACCTGAGGAGCAGCGGAGCCCGGGCTCTCCCCTCTCTCAGGTGGTGACTTCTTTACCTGCATCCCTACACCAGGGTGCTGAGCAAAGAGATGTCACCAGGCCTGGGAGGGGCAGGGGACAGGTGGCAGATTCACACTGCAGCCATTGCCCCACAGTGCTCTTTCCCCTCACGAAATGAGAGGCAGTGCAACCCGAGAAGCGCAGAGGCGCAGGCCCCGTGGTTCTCCAGGATCAGCCCTGGTGACAGGCAGGCCTGGGGAGGGCTCCCAGGTCTGCAGCGCGGGAGCAGGCGGGGAGGGCTGCTGGCACTCGCTGGTCTCTGAGCAGACCTTGTACTCGGTAATAAGCAGCTTCCCGTGAATCACACTGCACCCAGGGTCACTCAGGGAGCCCAGCACTGAGCCAAGTCCACCTCCTATCTCGCTGCTTGTTGTCCTCGGTGTGTATGAAAACCAGAGTGTGCACACCCCAAGGGACTGGGTGACAGTAGTTGGGAGAGGCCCGGGGGTCAGGGACAGGAAGTGCCATTGTAAAGAGATTTAGAAAGACGGGTGCCCTATGAAGACAGGGAGTGGAGGGGGCAGGGCACCTGACTCGTCCACAGTCCCGTGTCTGGTGTCTGACACTGTACGGGTTTGCAGAGCAGAATGGAAAGGCGCAGTACCAGGCACTCCAGGGGTGGGGGCCTGCGCTATCCCCCAGCCTGGGCGGTCCTTGGCAGAGTCTCCCTGGCCGAATCACCTCAGGGAGGCAGCACCTCCACACCTGAGACTTCTTTAGATGCAGCAGGGAAAGACCAGCATTGAAGGCATCCCTGGAAAATGGCATGGAGCTTCACCAGAGAAGCCGTTGGTCTCGAGCCACACCACGGCAGAGAGTGAAGGCATGGTACCTGCAGGGGCTTCTCACCTGCAAAGGTGTAGAATAAACACACAGTTGGAAAAGAGGCCGGTCCTACTCATAAAACCACAGATAAGGCCCCAGCCAGGGCTGCCCGGAAAGCAGAGCCCGAGGCCAGAACCTGAGCGTGATGACTCCACCATGGACTATGAGCACTGGCCAGCAAGGGGAGTGGACCTCGGCAGGGACAGAGCGAGGCCAAGGCCAGTTCCCGCTGCCCTGCTCTAGGTGTCCAGGAGACGGCTGGCTCCCAGGATCTTATCTGCAGCAGCAGGAGGAGCAGCCACCGGGCTGCTGGCCCTTCCCTTGGTGGTCGAAGCTCAGCTGTAAGGAGTGGACCCTGTTCTTCCTGGTCACTTGTCCCTGGGCAGCAGGTGAAGGGAGCAGAACAGGCCAGGAGTGAAGGCGCATGAGGACAGGCGCCGGAGCACAAAAGGCAGGAGGCAGCGCAGCCACCGCAGGGCCAAGACACCATGGACAGGGCCAGAGGCACTGGGGGCAGGACAGGCTCTGTCACAGCTAGTGCAGGACAATTTGCTCCACATCTCAGGGAGAGAGTGGGTGCTTCCTGGAAACAGGAGCCTTTCCTCAAGAATTCCGAACAGTGAGTGAGGAGCGGGTGAGTCAGGCACGCGAGGGTCACAGACCCAGCCGCGTGGGGAAGAGGTGGTCAGCGTTCTCGACATCACAGAGGGAAGCGAGAGAGACTCGTGAGGCAGCAAGCGCTGGGAGTGACAGTCAACATTGACGGGGTCCCGCGGTGGGCAAGGCTGTGCGCTAGGGTTCGGCTTTGAGCTTTTGCATGTACAGCCAAGACACAGAGAAGCTGAGCCTCCAGCCCAGACTCGCAGCAGCTGCCTGCTTGGACTGAGGTGCACGTCCGCACCTCAGTCTGACTCTGAAGCACGTCTGACACCTTATATAGGTTTGACATTTTACTAGAAAATAAAATTGAAATTTCTTCTCTTTTCTAATATTCATGCCCTCTTCTGAGAAGTCCTGAAGTTTCCTTGAAATATAATTAGAAAAACATCTATTTCCCGAATAATATCCCAACCCCTGCAGCCTCCGGGAAAGAGTGCGATGTAGAATCATGTTGAAGGGGACCCACGTCACAACTTAGATCTTAGCAGTGGCAAGGGTGAGGACCTGTCCCCACGGGGGGGCAGGCGACACCCCAGAACACACCCCGGGACGGGGAAGCGATCCTGCTCTCCGGGACGGTGCAGGCACCAGCCCACACTGGTCTCCAGGCCCAGACACACAGTGAGCAAAGGGCTCTCTGCCCAGACCCAGGGCAGAGAGCCCCTGGGGGGCCACGGGGCATCCCAAGCCAGGCTTCCTGCCGCGGCCAGCCTGCTCTTCATGCTCCAGCTGTCCTTCTCACTAATCCAGCCGCACCTGCACGTCCCAAGGTGAGTGGTGTCCTCCCTTTATTGCAGGCAGTTTGCAGACGATGGATGTGACACTAGGAGGACACGGCTCTGGCCGCGCTCTCGCCGTGCCCGCGGCTCCCGCTCCGCTCCTCCCCTCCTCCCCAGGCCCTCTGCTCTCTGCACCTGTGCGCTGGTGCTTGGCACAGGGGCTCTGGGGACCCTCCGGGTCCTTCAGCTCCCTGCCCCAGTGGACAAGGACATCTTTCTCTACAGCCTGCCTCCAGGACTGAAAGGGCCAGAGACCCCCCTGGACAGGCGGCTTCCTGAGAAGAGCGCCCCTCCCAGGAGGAAGGCAGATGTGGTTCCCTGCAGACCTGCAACTTGAGCCCCCAAACAACCGCTGGCTCGAGTCACCTCGAGTCTTTCTCTCCTCTCACCAGGGTCGCGGGCCGGGGTCTCCACCTGACCTCTCCTGCCCTTGTTGTGAAGACCTGTGAGCCCCCGGCTGCAGCAGCTGCCCGCACTCCTGGTGGCTGTGCTCAATGCGCGGGCGACTGAGGGGACACGGTTCTCTAGTCCCCCCCACCGCTTTCTCATTCTTCTTTCTGAGGGAACCCCTGCATCACTGGGGCCAGAATGAGCTACCGTGAAAGGCCACCCTCCAGCCGCCAGCAGCCAGTCCACTGGACCCAGGGCACTGAGAGGTACTTAGAGGAACTTCTGAGGCAGCATGAGCGGTCACCTGGGAGTTCTCCCCGCGTCTTCCCTCCTCCTGTGGACCTGCAGCCGGAACACCGCGAGGAGAATCAGGGAGAGTGTTTCAGCAAGGGTGGCGAACAACAAAGAAGGCAGGCCCTGGTTCCTGGTAATGGGCACTTTCATGCCCGCCCTGAAGTGCCCGCTGCTGTTCCACTGTCCCTGTGCCTCTACAGCACAGCGAACCCCACCTGGACAGTGCCCCTGTGAGGAGGGGGTGCCGCGAAGCTTGCTCCCAACAGACCTCTCGGGCCTCCACCACCATGCTTGCTAAAGGTTGGTAGGTGGCAGGCCGCAAGGGCCCCGTGGCCCGGCCTGTGCACACGGAACCTGTCATGAGAAGGCTTCATTCTGACTGTCCGAGTCTGGCCTGGTCAGGCTCCCTGTGTGCGTGGGGTGCTGGGTGCTTGTCCCCTGCTTGGTGTCCTTCGTACAGTGCCCTGCAGCTTCACATGACGTGGACTGGGGATCCGATGGCCTGTGCCATGTCCTCTCTGTGCACACCATTTCCTTCCTTCTCTCCTACCTCACCTGTGGGCATGGGGGTTGCTTCCTGGCTCCTGTGGATAACACTGGGGTGGACTTGGAGTCCAGCTGTGTCCTTGGGTCCTGACCTCAGCCCCCGTGGGTGTGTTCAGAGGTGACTCTGCTGCTTCCCACCCAGGCTCTGTTTGTAGGTCCTCGAGGATCCATGCTGTCCTCTGCAGCGCTGACCAGCTCACTGCGCATGTGCCGCGGCTCCCCTCCACGCCCTCCCCAGGCTCACCTCTGGCTTTCCGGTAGCCGCTGCCCCACAGGTAGAGGGTTTGATTGCCTGAGGGCTGGGGGGCTGGGTGCCCTCCCACACTCCTGTTGACACTCTGTGCCTCCTGTGAAATGTCCCTCAGTCCCTCTGCCCGTTTGTAGCCAGATTTCTAAAATCTCTGCTTTTCAGCTGTACCTGACGGGACTTTAGCTCCTATCGGATTCGCAGATGGAAGGTTCTCTCCCGTCCTGTGTCCACCTTTGCATTCTGTGGTTGCTGGCTGTGCAGAAGGTGCCTCTCAGGTCTACTTTTGCCTTTGGTGCCATATCCGAGGGACCGTCGCTAACCCCACGTCCCCTGGAGGTCTTCCGTGGTCTCAGGTCTGACTCTCACTCCTGTCTGGGGAGGTCGGGGCCACCTTCCAGTTCTGCACGGGGGCACCTGGAGTTCCAGCTTATTGAACCCTCTTCCCAGGTGTATTTTTTTGCACCTACTGGAGATTCGTGGATGGGCTGACTTCTGAGGATGGTTGGCCATGATTGGCACTGAGTACAGGTGGCTGCGACTGGCACTGTTCAGGTCTCAGGTCTCTGGGCCTGTTTTTAGATCACCCTGTTTTGATTACTGTAGCTTTGTAATAGATTTCAAAATAATGAAGTACGGTGCCTCCAGCTTGGCTCTTCTTCCTCAACATTGCTTTATTTGGAGTCTTTTGTGTTTCTATCTGAACTTTAGAATGACTTTTTCCTATTACTGAGAAAACTGTAAGGGGCATTTTGACAGAACTGAACCCATTTACTTGAGACCCCCTGGGTGCTGGGGACCTGGATACTCACTTCTGTCCCTGGATTCCGGAGCCTGCAGCCACCTCTTTTCATGTGAGACACCCCCCCCCCCGTCCCTTTCTCTTCTTCTATACATCCCCAATGTGCGGCTGGCCCAAAGTCCCACGGGCTGTCCTAGCTATCTGCGTCTTCTTCTCCCCCTCTGCCTGGCTGCTCTGAGTCACCTGCACTCCGGCTGACGGTCCTTCCACGGATGAACGCCGCTGTTGCAGCTCGCTCTCGGCAGAGCTGCACCTCGGCCACTTTGTTCTCCAGCTGCAGAGTCAGATGCTTTCCTTTTTATGATTTCAGCCTCTTTGTTGAACTTCTTGTTATTGTTCATCTCTTGATTTTTTAAGTGTTGTTTGATCCTCTCTGTGTTCCTGGTGGTTCTCTGAAGCGACTGTTCTGTGTTTCCGTTGGGCAGTCGGCAGACCTCCGTCTCTGCAGGAGGAGTGCGAGAGCGCCACTCTGTTCCCGTGGCGCCATACTTCCCTGGCTCTCAGTGACCCCGGGCAGCCTCATGTCACGTCTCCATGTTTGAGCATCATCATTTCCAGGCTTTAGAGACCAGCTTCAGCTTAGGAGGACACTCATCAGTCTCCACGGCCAGAGATTCTGTGAGGCTGACTAGTGGAGGCCGGGCAGGCAGGCCTGGCACGGTGGCCCCTGGCAGGTGGGTCTGCTCTGGGTATGCAGGGGTGAACAGGTCTGGTGCCAGGGCCACTGGGTGGCCTGCTCTGACATCTGCAGGGTCTTCCAGCTCCCCCACAGGAGCACTTGTGTGTTGAGGGCTACAGCCCAGTCGGGATGACGCCTGGCATTTTTGCCAGAAGTAGTGGTTGAGAGGTGACGCCAGCCAGCCATTAAGATGATGACTTTTGAGTTCTCGCGGAGTTCCCATTGAGTTCCGGTTGAGCTCTCGCGGGGATTCCTGAAGAGTTCGAGTTGGTTGGGGAGGTGCCGGAGGAGGGATTTCTGATTGGTGGTTCCTGGAGGAGCCGCGTGGCGTTCGGGAGTTCCCAGGGAGCGTGTGTGGAGTGTGCTGGTGGAGTTCAGAAATAAAGTTTGTTCCTGCTTCAGTGGCTCGTGATTTGTGCCCAGCCAGACTGCGGCACTTGTGGGCTCAGGGCTCTCTCTTGGTGTGACACTGCACAGCGTTTGGGAGGGGTGACCTGGGTGAAGTAAGACTCCTCTAGTACTGAGAACACTTCACCACAGAGCTGCACCCCAGATATTTTTACTTTTTAATTTTGAGACAGGGTCTCACTAAGTTGCCCAGGCTGGCCTCAAACTTGTGATCCTCCTGCTTCAGCCTCCAAAGTCACTCAGATTGCAAGTAGAAGCCATGGCACCCTGCAAGAAAAACTATTCTGATCCTCCTCAGTGCAGCCTGTGGTTTCTGTGCACCACCCAGGTGCTATAACTTCTCACCTGGATTTCAGAACTCTCAGGTGAGTAATGAGTGGTTGTTGAATCATATTTTTAATTTTCTAAAAATGTATTGAATATTGAATTCCAATTATTCAAGTCACCACAAACCCATTTTTAAGACACAAATGAATAAATAAATGAATAAAAATGTTTTTTAAGTACAAAAATGTATCTGAAATCCTATTTATTGAATTTAATTTCGTTTTCAAAAAAGCAAGTATTGAGAAGTGCATGCTCTCAATACATAAAATGCCAGGCCAGCCCAACAGGAAGCTGTCCCTGCCCACTCCCCTGTAATAAGTCTGTCGCCGTGAGGCCATGTCCCAGAGGTGTCGCCCTCCCTCCTCCTGCTCAGCTCCTGACTGTGGCTGTGACCAATGTACCCACTGGGCTGAGCCCAGGAGTTGAGAAAGGGTGATGACCAACTCCACTCTGACCCCACGCTCTTCTGTCCCACAGAAGAGAAACCCAGGCGGTGCCATCGGGGGCCATCGTTGGGCCTACGTCTGGAGAGCCTGCCGTGGTCGGCGTCTCCGACCCACAAGACCAGGCAGCCATCCACAACCAAGCCCGCCTGACCCCCTTGTGACTTCCCCAGGGTTTCTCCAGTTAAAAAAAAATACAATCACTACACCGTCTCTCTTCATGGCCATTAGAGCTTCCAAGTCACATTCTCACTTCTTGCATCAAAGACCCGTGTTAAAATTGCCCTTGTTTAATAAAGAGGAGGTTCTGCTGATGGACGCGCTGGCCGTCTGCAGCTCAGGGATTGAGAGGGGCCTGGTTTTCATCGAGCTCGGCACTGTGGACCCCAGGGGAAGGACATAATTTGGCCAGTTCTCTGTTGGCATTTCTGAGAAACCACCAAGGCAGGCAAACCAGGGGTCTGTTAGCACTTGGAAGTCCCCAGAGCAGAGTGCTGCGTAGATGCCCTTCCCTGTGGGAAACTCAGCCCTCTCCAGTGACCACTGCCAGTGCCACCCTTGCTGGCAGCCCTGCTCCTCCAGGTAGACAGAAGGCAGACGCCGTCCTGAACCTACGAGAGGCTCACCCAAGCAGAATGGGTGCAGCTGATTCTCCCTGCTGGGAGCAGCTTAGCTACAGTCCGCGGGCGAGGCTGCACCAGGAAGCGGGTCCTGGGGCGGCTGCTCGGGTCACCTTGGGAGTTCCCAGAACCCTCTTCTTCAGAAGCCTTCAGAGGTCCCTAGGGGAGCTGCCCTGCAGTGGCCTGCCAGCTGCCTCTCCTCTGTCCACCACCCAGGGAGCACAGTCCTGGGGAGTGGCTGTGCCTTTGCTAGAGGAAAAGCAGAGATGGCAGCTCAGACCTCTGCCCTCCCAGCTCCAGTAGGGACAGGGGCTGTGCAGATGGACCACGTCGGGTGGAGGGCTGGGGTGGAACGGCTTATAGACCAAGAGCCTGCGCTCACTAAACAGTGCCCCTGGTTATTTTCTTACAATTGTTGAATAAAACAAGATTTGGCCAGCGCACATGCTTCCACCAGAAGGCCTTCTGGAGAGGCAGAGTCCAGCTCCTCTCTGCGTTGTCCACGTCCTGGACGGTTCCACACCAGCCTCACACAAGCATCCCGTGTTCTGGAGCTGGGGCTGTAGGCGATTCTCAGAAATCATTCAAATGCCCATGGAGAAAACCCGTTCACAGGAAGAGCTCTAACCCAAGTTAGATCTGAGCATCTCTCCTTCCAGCCCAGCTGATTAGCTCTCATCAGAGGAATGAGCTAAAAAGTGCTTTCATTTAAAAGTAATGGTCAGAGCACTGCTTGGTTCTTCAGCAACAATAATACTTTACCTCAGAGTTGACATTTATATGCCAGCAACTCATTTGTTACAAACTCTAATTGCAGAGCAACAGCCCAAAAAAGGCGAACAGAAAAAAGGCTCAGAAACCCTTTGAGATCCCATCTAATTAAAAATGCAAATTAAGAAAGAAACCTCAAGTCATAAGTCCTGCTCAGTCTTTTCAAAGGCACCAATTACGACTGACTCATTGGGCAAGGGCTGTCTTTAATTTTAAGACAGATTTCTCAACATCCCATTGGCAGGAAATTAAAACGACTACAGCTTAGAAGTACAATGAGCACGTCGACCTTTGTTATCCAAACTTTACTCCGTCTTGTGCGGTTTCTCTAGCAACCACTGGAGCGGACGACTGCCATCGGCTTGTTCTGAGGGCCCAGGAACATTTTGTTTTCAGCGATAAGCCATCTCATCTGTGATCTAATGCAACCCCTTCCCATGAAGCCGAGCTGAGACATTCCAGAAAAGAACAAGCTGCTGTTGGAGGAGTCACTTGGCAACTTCAGAAGGTGCGAAGGGAGGGTGCTGCTGCAGAGCACGTGTCCCAGGGCAGGAGATGGGGGCCGCTGGAGGACTGTGAGCAGGTTAACCTGAGCACGCCTCCCATGTCCAGGACCCACTGTTGTTCCGTCCTCGGGTATTAATTACGACATGTGTGTCACATTTGTCCTGTCGTGAGAACTAATAGGTTATGGAAGAGCGTCTTACAAAGTTTTAGAGCTGGGAGAGGAGTGCGAGGATCACCTAGGCCAGTCTCTCAGCCTGGGCTCCCCACTAGACTCTGCTGCTTCTGTCTGTCGAGGGCTAACAGGTAGATGAAAAGCACACAAGAACTTGAACAGGAGAGATTCAACATGAGGAATGTCTGACCACAGTAGGGGCTGAGATTACAGGGCAGCCACGGCCACACAGGCAAATGCAGAGTGCTGAGGACAGACCCCCCGCCCCTCTGCCCCAGCCTGAGATCCAGAGAGGGAGCAGCCCAGCCTCACTGGACAACAGGACTTCCTGAGGTCAAGCTCTACCCAGGGAGCTGCCTACAGTTAGGCCCTGCCCCTAAGAACCACAAGGATCAGCCGGGGACTCCTGGGGGCGGGGGGGTTCTTGACAGTTCATGCCATTGTAAAGACTCCGGGAGCTACAGGGGTCATCTGCTGGCCACTGGGCGTGCCTCAGAAGGTACGGGCTGGAGAAGCTGACCACTCACTGCAAGAGCCAGGCTCAGGAGAACCTTCCACGCTGCAGGAGCCAGCGCTGCCGAAGCTGCCTAGGCTGCAGGCCCCGGACCCCAGGAACCCACACACCCCAAGGAAGCTGGGCTGCAGCAGGAACCTGGCCCTGGAAGGACGCCACACTGCAGGAGCCAGCACTGTGGAAGAGGCACATGCTCAGGACACTGCCAAGAAAGCACAAAGGAACCAGGAAGGGAAGCTCCGTCCTCTGGTGTCCTTCTAGCATCCTCTACTGACAAAATATCGCGTCTGCTGGCACGCAGTATTTAAAGGGCCCATTTGCACTTCACAGAGCCAGCAATGAAGTTGGAATTTAGAGCTGAAAAGCAATATGCCAGGCTTGGCACAGTGCCAATGCACGAAGCCATGTTCCCTGTACCTAACTTATCCCTGTGGTGTCTCTAAGGAAGATGTCGTCATTCACAACCCACGGAAGAGGAGCGGACCTGAAACTTGTTAGAGCTGGTAAGCAGCAGAATGAGAATTCAAACCCGATTTTAGCCAACTCCAAAGCCCATGGTCTATGGATACCAGGTTCTCTCCAATGAGGATCAGACTGTTGGAGGAGCGGTGGTCTACATGGCCAAATCTGGGGAGGGTGGGGACGAGGAGGAGTGCAGGTGGCAGGTGGGGATTCCGGCAGGGGCTGTGGCAGAAAGAGGGCTGCACTCCCGTGGGCTGTGAGCCTGGGAACCCTGAAAGGAGGGGTCTGGAGGAGGAGGGCGGCTGGGACCTGAGTCAGCCCAGAGTACAGGTGCAGGCTGGGAAACCGACACCAGTTCAAGCAACGAGGTGGCACCTGGGCAGGGACACATCAGAACAGAGAGAGCAAGTCCCAAGCAGGCTGAGAGGCCCTGGGTTTCTGTCACCAGCACTGGCTGAAGGTCCACGCGGCCATGTCTGCAGGCAGAGACAGCTTGGCTCAGACACGCTGGTAGGCGAATGACCACACCAGGGCGAGCCTGTCTTCTGGGAGAGGGCAGCCAGAGAGCCCCAACCTGTCCGGTGACCAGAGGACACGAGGCAGAAGACGTTGACCAAGTGCAGTTCGGTGGAACCACGGGATGGTCGGCAACCTTCCAACTCTCCCCTTTCCATGCACCTTGGCGAGTGGGAAGACCCGGGAAGCCTGCTCCAGCGGAGCCTCACGTCCTTACCGAGGTCAGTCAAGGCCTTCGGTCAGGGGTTCCCCGTTGGGCATCACCTGAACACTGGACTCACCTGGAAATCTCTTAGAGCAGCATCGATTCTTGGGGCTGTCAGGCCTACGGTGAGCGATGAGCATACACCAGCAGGTTCCCAGGATTCCAGGGCACATTCAGGGCCGAGTACCACTCTTTTCCTGACTGTGGTAGAATGGCATCAAGACAGAAAAAAAAAAATAACTTCACCCTCTTCTGCCCGCCTCTCCTGCAGGACTCGCTGGGCGGAATTATCTGTTGACTTCTCAGCAAGAACTCTGCCCTCCACACTGGTCGGGGGTTAGTGACCCTGCAGAAAGGCGCCAGCGAGGTGCGCAGGCGTCAGAAGCTGACGGAGCCCTCCTCGCCCTCGGCTGGCAGAGCAGGCCTGGGGGCGAGGAGGCTGAGGCGGGCCTCAGGGAGCTGACAGGACATCCTAGTCTTCAGCCGTGGATGTGATGGGGAAGCCCAGAAATCCTCCTGCGTGGCGAGGGGTGAAGCCCAGAGGCGCCTCTGGTCTTGGTGAAGGTCCAGGAACCCGGGGCCCTCTCAGCTGGGGCAGGGCCTTCTGCCAACGGCGCCGCGCGGCTGGGAAGGCTGTGGTCTCCCGCCGCTCAGACTTGCTCAGCTTGGGTTTAAACAAATGCCATGATCCTGTGCTGGAGTCAGTGAGGCAGGCTGCACTCCTGTATCCAGACGCCACTTCTGCCCTCGGAACCAGTTGCATAACTATTTTTTAAAAATTTGTTTGACCTTCATTTTCTCTGTATCGTGTCATTACGCATTATTCAAAACACCCCATTAGCTTTGTGACAAAATTCCTTTAAACATTATTCTGAAAAATCTCAATCATATGCACAGAGTACTATGATGGGTCTACTGTGTGTGTCCCAGGGCTGTGACCGTCAGCTCCAGGCAGATGGCATTTCACCCCGCACCAGCCCACTACCACACCTCGATTCTTGTGAATAACTCCAGACGTCACATCATCCCACCCATAAAGATTTGAGTATGTAACTCTTAAAACAAGATGTCTGAGCTTTTAAACAGCAGCACATATTTTCACAGCTAAAATGTTGATAACTGCCTAATATCATCAATGGCCAGTGCTCACCTACCAGTTTTGTTACTTTATATCAATAACATCAACTTTTTATGTAGTTTACATCAAAACCCAGAGAAGGTATATACATTGTAACCAGTTGAAATTAGGTTTCCTTTAATCTGTGAATTCTCTTGATCTGTTTTTCCACATACTTTACTCTTTGAAGAACCTGAGGGCGGCTGCAGACGCGGCTTCTCCTGCTGCACCCTCGCGGTATCTGTTGGGTGTGCTCGTGACTGGGTCCTTGGGTGCACACGTCCCAGTTGTTGACAAGACTCCCGCAGAGGCTGCTGTGCCTTCCACCGCCAGGCGGCACCTCCAGGCTGGCTCCGCTGTTCTGAGACCTGCCCAGTCACGGATCACCTGGGATTGGAAAAGAGCAGACGCACCTCTACCATTCCTCCGTCATTTTCAAAGTTGGCAGGCATGTCTAAGAGGAAGCTCCTTCACCTGGTCCTGGAGACCAGCGGGACCATCTGTGTGGGAAAGGAAGGACGAGGTGTATATGTCACTCCCTTGATTTCCCTTCTTTTATTTACTAGTTTTTAAAACTATGGGTGGCCCACAGGGTTCTCCACTGGGGATCCGTCACCTTTTTAAACAACTTTGAGTGATAACTGATGCCCAGTGAACGCCCTGCATGAAGTGCGTGACTTGGTAGGTCTGGGGATGGATCTACACCCCCGGAACCGTCACTGCAGCCTGTGCCCCGGGAAGTGTTCTGCTGCCCCTTAGGAGCCCCTGGCTCCTGTTGCTGTGCCCACCTCAGACTCCGAGGCACCTACTCACTCGCTTTCTACCAATATAGATCAGCTTTTCTAAAACCTTATATGGATGTGGCTAATGCATGTGTTCTCTCTCTCCCTCTCTGCAGCGGAGGACCTGCCTTCTTTCACTCAACCTACTGATTTTGAGGCTCATCTGTATTACTGTGCGGTTATATAGTCCATTACCTTTTATCTCTGTGGTTTCCCACTCTGTGAATCTGTAGGTTTGTGGTTTCATCAAGTTTGGGGAAAAAATCAGCCATTGTTTAACTTTTTTTCTGAAAAAAAAAAAAAACAGAATAGAAAAAAATTCAGAGGCTCCAGTTTCCTGTATATTAGGCTGAAATGGTCTCTCAATGCTCTTCTTCCTCTTATTCATTTTTGATAGTTTCTATCTCCGGGACTTTGCCGTGATTCCCTTCTGCGGCATCTCCTGCACCACAGTCCCGCCGGGTGTCCTCCCGCTGTGTGTCCTCCCACCGTGTGTCCACAGCTGGGACCTTGGCTTGCCCCTCCCCCCCTCACTTTCTTCTCAGTTTGGAGCTCCGTTGTGCCATGACGCTCAGTCATAGTTACTCTCAAGTGTCCCCTCTCCTCCTCTGGGCCTGTCCCTGCTGCTCCCTGTGCCTGGCAGAGTTTTCCTAAATGCCGGGCTGCGTGTGGACGTGTGGCCGTCCCTGGCTGCTCTTGGGCATTGTGAGATTCTGTTTGTTACTTGGAAACAGTAGTCCCTCTCGGGTTTGCTTTTAAGCTATTCCACTTCATCCATTATTTGATTTACTCCACACAACAGCCTAAGAATTTTGTGAACAGCAAATTTCCCCACAACTGAGCAAAACCCCCTGAGTTGTGAGGTTCTTCCTCCGGCTGGGGAGAACAGGTGGTGCCCAGCCTGTGTGGGCAGCGAGGCCATTCCCTCTTATCCTCAGGATTCCCTCTCTCTAGCACAAGAGCCTCCCACATGCACATGCTGTCAGTGCACGGAAACACTGGACGGCAGAGCTCAGCTCCAGTACTCAGGACTCAGGAGCACTCAGCTCCAGTACTCAGGAGGCACTCAGCTCAAGCACTCAGGAGGCATATGCATGCTTGGGTGGAGGCCTAAGTGAAGACTCTCATTTTGAAGATGTGCATTTAAGAGGTGTGAGAGATCTTCAAGTAGAAATGTTGGAGCAAGTTGGAGACTGGACAAAGGAGATATCCGGACTAAACAGGCATGCACCTCTGGGAACCGTGACTATGCAGAGGACCCCAGTTATGGTGATGCAGAGATCATGGGGAAGTTTTAACAGAGGAGGGCCCAGGACTGGGTCTGCAGAGTCCTGACATTTTCAGAGCGAAGGAGAAGTCATAGAACGAGAACCAGAACTAGGGAAACCCCCGAAGAGGTGTCATGACAGGCAGGGGACGGAGAGTGCTGCCTAGAGAGCAGGAGGAGAGAGGTCCCACGGACCTGCTAGATGGTCTGAGCACCGAGGAGTGGAGGGAAGAAGGCGTTCACCCAACGCCTCCAGACACGCGGCTCTGGAAGGAAGGAGGGCAAGAAAGGCCCGAAGCAGGCAGAGATGGCAGCGCCCGCCTCCCCTCGGGGCTCTGGTGTGGGGAGCCTCCCCCCGCCTCCCCTCGGGGCTCTGGTGTGGGGAGCAATTGTGCAGGTGGCTCCTTCTACTTTGAGTTAACAGAGGCCCCTCAACATCCAAGCAGTGTGGTCCGCCAGGCTTTGGGGGCGCACTCGCGATGCCCCTCAAGGGCTCTGCACGTCCTGCAGAGTGAGCCCAAGCAGCCTGCCCGCAGTCCAGCCCAGCCGGCATGGGCTCCAGGGGCCCTTCCCTGTGCTGCAGGCATTGCCCAGGCACCCGCGCTCCGTTCCCGCGGAGCTCGCCTTTCCCAGGCTCATCTTACCTTTCAGGGCCCCTCTCAGGCTGCCTTCTCCAAACCTCACCTCCTCCTGCGACCTTCTGGGGAGCTGCCGGCGCACACCATCTCCATGTCATGCTGTATGATAGGGTTTTTAAATTATGGTAGTTAGGGTTCATTTTGACAGAACAATGCCTGCGTGGATTCTGACTTACTCCTCAGTTCCCATCGCCCTCCCCACCCCCTTCTCCTTCCTCTACTCTCCTGGTCTTTCTTTCACTCCTTTATCCATCTCTTTAGATTGGTGCTTTCCACAATACCCAGAGGTGGAATTCCCCGGGGCATATCATATATGCACACAGCGTGATTTGTCCTACCATCCCACATTTCCTCCCTTTTCTGTCTCTCCTCCCTCCCTCTCCATCTCCTTCTTCTACTCCACTAATCTTTCTGGTGTCTTTATGATACCAAATTCCCCTCCTTTTTTCCTTATTTTGCTTGAGCTTCTACACATGAGAGAAAAAAAAATTGATCTTTGATTTTCTTAGCATGATGTTCTCCATTTTCATCCATCGATGGCCAATGTCATAACTACGTTCTTCTTTATGGCTGAATAAAACTCTGTTGCATATATATTTTCTTAATCCATCCATCTATTGAAAAGTACCTGGACTGATTTCACAATTTCTCTATTGTGAATTGTGCTGCTATGAACATTGATGTGGCTATATTGCTATAATATGTTGACTGGTGTTCTTTGGGGTATATACCAAGGAGTAGGGTAGCTGGGTCATGTGATGGTTCCTTTCCTTGATTTTTGAGGAATCTCCATACTGCTTTCCAAAGTGGTTGTATTAATTTTCTGTCTTGCCAACAATGTATGAATGAACCTTTTCCCCAAATCCTCTCCAGCATTTATTATTATTTGTGTTCTTGATAATTGCATTCTGTCTGGAGTGAGGTGAACATTAATGCCAATTTGATTTGCATTTTTCTGATTGCCAGAGATGTTGGACTTTTCTTTTCTTGTATTTGTAGGCTATTGGTGTTTCTTCTTTTGAAAAATATCTGTTTCATTCATTAGCACATTCACTGATTGGGTTATTTATTTATTTGTTCATTTATTCATTTTGGTGTTAAATACATCTCCCAGCTCTTTTTACTTTATTTTTTGTTTGTTTGTTTGTTTGTTTTAAGACAATGTCTCCCTGAGTTGCTCAGGGCCTTGATAAGTTGCTGAGTCTAGCTTTGAACTTGGGATCCTCCTGCCTCAGCCTCCCAAGGTGCTAGAATTACAGGCATATGGCACCATGCCTTGCTGGTGTAAAACTTTTTGAGCTCTTTATACATTCCGGATATTAACCCCCCATCTCAGCAACAAGTGGCAAAGATTTTCTCCCGTTCTGTAGGCTCTCTCTTCATGCTCTTAATCATCCCCTTTGCTATGCACATCCTTTTTACCTTATGCCATCCCACTATTGACTCTTGTTTTATTTCTTGAGTAATGGAGCTCTTGTTGAGGAAGTTGGTGCCTCTAACAATGTGCTGACTCTATGTTTTCCCCTAGGAGTTGCAGAGTTTCTGTCTAATTCCTAGGTCTTTGATCCACTTTGATAACTTGTGCAGGGTGAGAGAGGGGATCTAGTTTCATTCTCCTGCATGTGGGTATCCAGTTTTCCCAGTGCCATTAATTACAAAGGCTGTCTTTTCTCCAACATATGTTTTGGTACCTTTGTCAAAGATTAGATGGTTGTAAGTATTTGTCTCTTCTATTCTGCTGGTCTTCATGTCTGTTGTGACGCCACTGGTAGGATTTTTTAAGGCAAGAGTCTATTTCCTCCACTAGACTATGGCTCCTTGGGAGCAAAAGTGATGCCCTGTTCTTCTTTCTCTGCACTTGCTGCAGTCTGGCTGGGCACAAAATCACGAGCCACTGAAGCAGGAACAAAATTAATTTCCAAACCTCCCATGAATGCCACCCACATAGCATTCTCCCGGGACACACCACACCAAAGGGAAACCCCTCCTCCAGAAATCCCTCCTACTGCACTTCCCCAACCAATGGGAACTCTCCAGGAGTCCCTGCCAGAGCTCCAAAGCAGCAGGCCCAGGCGGACAGTAGGGGTCTAATATCCAATTGAATACACATCTTAACATAATCATTATCATCTCAATGGCTTGCTGGTGTCACCTCTCAACCAAAAATGCCATGCTTCCTACTGGGCTGTGGCTCTCAGCATGCACTTTCAGCCTTCAGCCCCGTGGTGGATAGAATGGAGTAGACCGATACATAAGCTCATTGGAAAGCAGGAAGACCAGGAGAGAGGTTCAGCAGAGCACAGGTTGATGTCAGTAGTTGGTGGCTGAGGCCTTGAGGGGAGGGAGCCTTGGCCCACCCCCCCACACCCCAAGCCCCAGCTGGAGGAAGGGTTCTGTAGCAAAACCAAAGCAAGACCACACCTGAGAGTGTGAACGCAGAGCTCCAGAGCCAGGCAGAACATTTGAAGGCAACCGGGCCACAGGCTTGAGTTGCTAAACAGGAAAAACATGATGGTTCAAAGCCATCGATGTGGTGGGGAAGGTCCAGAGCAGCAGACAGGGCTCACCAAGGACAGCCAGCGGTGCTTTCGCGGCTAGCCCCACCGGGGGCCTTAGTCCGCGGGGCTGCTCCCTGCTCTGCTGTTTCCCTCCCAGCCGCTATGGGGTGACTGCAGGGAGTCAGGTCCACACGGCTGAGTGCGGACTGGGAGCCCAAAGGAGCTCTGCCCCTTACTGACAGGACTTCATGGGAGCTACTGGCACCTCAGCTTCCTCACCTGTAAACCAAGGATCTTCCTGCGGTGTCCTAAGCCAGGTGTACGGGTTCGAGCCACTTGGAACCGCGGCTAGCGCACTGAACACCTCGTGTGAGTTAAATGAAAAACTGACATGAAACAGGCTTCCTAGGCTCAAGGGCACCATCAGGGAGGGAAGAAGGCCGGGCTCAAGAAGAGATGCCGGGCTCCCCTGGGCCCAGACAACTGGACTGACGAGCAGGCGGTGGAGCAGGCTCTGCCCGCAGGTGCAGGGCCGGGGAGCGTGGTCTCCTCCGAGGAACTGGAAAGCATCTAGGGCTGGACGAGCCCTGAGGTGGGGGACTGTGATCAAGGCAGTTTCTGAGAGTCCCATTAATAAGGGTTTCTAGAAGCTGCCAAAGTCCAGCTCTGGTAATTATCCAGTTAGTTTGCTGAATCAGCGAATATCAGCTTCCCAGTCCTGGTGCTAATTAGGCTCCAGCCTCTCATCTCATTAATAAGCTTCCAGTTCATTTGCATGTGAGGAAAAATTGTGAGTGTGGGGGAGTTTAATAGGAACCCAAATCACTGCCAACGTGTGTCTTTTTTATTAAAATATTTAACCTTTTATTATGACTCAGAAACATCTGTTGGCGTTAAGCTCTGTGAAAGGACGCCAGAGTCCAGCATTTGCCAGCAGCTCCTGCGTCCCTCCTCTTACACCTGGCTCAGTCCTGACCAAGGAGCAAGCGAAAGAGAAACGGCCAGTGAACTCAGAGCCAGGCCTGGGCAGGTGAGGGCGCCCGCCGGCCCGTTCTCCCCATCTGCCCACTAGGTGCCAGCGGTGCCAACTTGCTCAGGGGCCAGCTGAGCGGAGGCCGGAGCTCAGGCCCCCCTTCCTCTGGCCAGTGCTTCTCACTCACGGGTGCCAGGCGCACCGACATGGGTGATGGAGCTCATCAACGGCAGAGCCCCCTCCCTGATCCTGGGCGGGAATCTCCCCCCACCTCAGCCCATTTCCCAGAGCCTGTATCTCCTCTCCTTCGTTAGCTGGGTGATAGGGGAGCTCAGGCCTCTGCCCTCTGATGTCATGCCCCTGGTCATGCTGTGTTGGTTGGCAAAGTTGCCGTCAGCTGCTGTCTCATCCAGGCTGGCCCAGCATGGCCACGTGAGCCCTAAAAGCAGAGGAGGACATTGGAGAGAAGCAGCAGGAGGACATTAGGGACTCCAAGCAACAGAGGGCTGCAGCCCTGATGTGGCTTGGAGAGGAAGGGCCCACGTGGGAACAGGGACCCCATCCTACCACCACGGGAACTGAATTCCTCCACAACCTGGGCAAGTGTCATGCGAACGCTCAGGGCCTCCAGAAAAGAGCCCAGGCCGGCCAGTACGTTGACTGAGCCTCGCAGACCTGGGCGGGGGACCCTGGGCTGCTCTGCTGGACTTCTCACGGGAGGGAGGTACCTGGTGCTGGTGTTAACTAAGTTTGTGCTGATTTGTTATCTCAACAAGAGAACATGAACGCAGCTCGAATCTATCAATTCCGCTCCCTCTCCATGGGCACCTCCCAGTCTCACCACACCACCTCTCATCTGGACCCCTGAAACAGGCCACCACTCCTCCCACAGCCTCTGCCTCATCTTCCGTCAAGTCTGTACCCTGCAGCCCCAGTGATTGGTTTTCCTGTCCCAAGCCCCACACATGGATCTTCCTAAGGCACGTGAAACCCCTCAGGGTCTTTCCATGGCTCTGGGACGCCCTCTGCGTGGCCCACCTGTGGGTGTGCTGCCCCTGCCCAGGCTCCAGCCTCCCCTGACCACCTTCCTCCCTGCTCTGCTCCTCCCATGACCTTCCCTATCTCCTGTCCTCTGCTGTGCTCCCCGTCATAGGGCCTCGCAGACACCCTCCTGCCTCGGCCACCTGGAGTCCACTCGGCCTGTTGCTCTTGAAGCAGGAGAGGCTTCCTTCTGATGGGACAGGTCTGCTTGCCCTCCCACCCTCCGGCCCTGGGTTTCCTTCTCAGCACTCGTCGGAGTCTGTATCCCGTCTCCATCCAGAGGGACTGCCTCCCGGGAGTGAGTCCAGCCGTGCAGCCTAGGGCTCCTCTGAGACAGTAGATGGAACACACATCACAAGCCCAAGAGAAGAGGGGCACTCAAATATGTGGCAATACAGTAGCCCCACACCCTCCTGTGGTTCTGCTTTTCAGGGATTCAGTTATCCTTAGTCACCTGCCATCTGAAAATATCAAATGGAAAATCCAAGAAATGGATAGTTCATAATTTAACTTGCACAGTGCTCTGAGAGGCACGATGAGATCTCTCACCATCCGGCTCTACCCCAGCCAGACCCAAGCCATCCATTTTTCCGGCATATCTGCTCTGGAAGTGCTACCTGCCTGGTCACTCAGTAGCTGTCTCAGCTCTCAGATGGACTGCATGATACCCCAGGGCTGGCATGTTCCATTTGCCATCACTGCTGATCCGGCACCCACGGGGATTTTGGAGCACACCCGGTGCAGATGACGGAGACACCTGTGCCCCCAGGACTCCATCACATGCAGGAGTGGTGGGAGAGAGGAAGGGATTCCTGGAAAAGGGGAGCGTGAGAAACCACGGGCAGGAGCCCTAGCCTGGTGTATGTGGGGACTCCGCCGCTGGCACCAGTAGCTACAGGCCCCATAATAGGCAGGCTTTGTCAAAGCAGGTGTCCAATGCCTGCCTGGGGTGTGATTTGGCACATGTGCATGCCCAGTCAATGAGCTGAGTATCGCCCACATAATTCCTAGTGCCCTTCGTCCAACTTGGCACACTCTGCAATGCCCCAAAGGGCCCATCTGAGCCTGGCACAGCAAGGCAGAGGCAACGGGAGCCATGGCGTTCAACCCCTGGCATCCGGTTGAGACTTGGTTATTTATTTAATTTTTGCAACTGGTCGACAGCCATGGTCTGTGGAGAATGTAAAGTCAGCCTACAACCTGATTCTGCTATCAGGGCAGTGGTTGACCTAATAAAGGGTTGGTATGAAGACTGCTATGAGAGAGCGTGCCCAGCGGGGGCCAGCTGCTGCCTCAGCAGCCGTCCCTCCACCTTCCTGCTAACGGAGCTGCTGGCTCTCAGGCACAACAGGAGCGCAGCACGCTGTGGCTCCAGAGAAGGTGTGAAGGGCCACGCTGACCAGAGACCTTCCACCCCCACACCAGCAACGGTCTGCGTGAGGCACAGGAGCAGCCCCAGGGCCATGAGCAGGGGATTTCTCTTCCACCCCCCGTCTTTCTGGACAAGACCCTGTCGTGTGACCGAGGTACCGGCAGCCTTTTGGCAATATTAGGCAGCTGGCCAAAGGTCGAGGCCAGCACCCTGAGGATGGCCGAGGAGAGAGACTGCACTTGGGTCGTGATGACACCTGGCCCTGGCGTCCTCCGGGTCTTGAATTCTTGAGATAGGAGAAAACCACATTTCTCCATTGTTGGCCTTGACTGGCCCAAGGTGTGACGGGCGCCATGAAAACAGGGAGGAGTTTCCAGGAGTTGGAGACACGCTCAGGCACCGGCTCCACCACTCGGCCTGGGGGCCGTGGGGCTCACACCAGCTGAAGGGCACGGCCAGGCTCCGAGGGGGCGCGTGGATGAGGAAGCTGCTCCCGGACGTCAGAACCCAGCAAAGAGACACGCTTCGGAAGCTCTGTCTAAACCGAGCGGGAGAGCGGAACGTGGGGCTGGTACACAGGTGTGGACCGTGGGGCCAAAGAGGGCAAGGGAAGAACCCGGGCTGATGCCATCTTAAGATCGGGGGCCAGCTTGTCACAAGGTCATGGAAAGTTCACTTCTGTTTTACTGTAAAATACTAGGATTTCTATTTGGTCTGACCATAGTTTGATGTTTCAAAAACTTGCTTGGGATCCTGCCTGTGCTTTGAACTCAGCCGTGCCCGGCTCTCCTTGACCAGATAACAACCCTCCCTGAAATCCCAGCGGCTCCTCATTACCTCTGATGTTGGAATCTGAGTCTGCTCCCTACCTGGAGCCGTAAGCCACGTAGATCATAACCTGCTCTCTGCCTTGTATCACGCTGGCCAGGCCCTGTTAGTGTAAGTTCCCAAGACAACCCCTTTGTGACTTTTTGTGCTATAATAACCTTTTTTTCCCTCAGGCACCGGGGATGACGCCCGGCACACAGGGGGTCCAGGCACTGGACCGGCGTCACGTCCAAGAACACATGGTAAGTACAGCAGCAATCCAAACCCAGACCCGCTTCTTGCTGTGTCCTTAGGCTCCTTGTGTCCTGCTCGAGGCTGTGCTGCCACCGAAGGGGACAGGGAGACCTCTGCACCTGACACCATGCTTGGCCACTCTGCCAGCTGGATTTGTACCTGGAGTCACCAGAGTGATGCAGGAGTGGGCAGAGGCCCTTCAGCCAAGGGACCGGTGGGAGTCCTGGGGTGGGAGAGCTGGCGACCAGGGAGCAGAGGTACAGGGGGAAGGGGGTCAGGGCAGGACCTCTGGCCTGTCCCTGTGGAGGGGACAATCACCACAGCAGCTCACACACAAGTCAGGCAGCTGTGAAAAGCCTTCTGTTCCGCGGTGGGAATACGGACTTGAATTTCAAAGCACAGTGGCCAGGCTGCACTGGGCAGGGGCGTAGATCCCGAGTGTGCTGCCTATTCAGAGCACAGCAGAGCTGTATGTACCCTCTGGCCCCAGGAGCAGACCAACAAGACCAAGTCCACTGGCTTGCCCTGAGAGCCAACCCAAGGAACATCTAGGTTGCACGGTGTGTGTGTGTGTGTGTGTGTGTGTGTGCGCGCGCGCGCATGCACGCACACGCATGTGAAGGTGTGCCTGTGGAGGTGTGCCTGTGAGCCATGAGCAGCCGCCACATGCATTGCTGTGCCTACCGCCTGCACAGGCCTGTGCGGTCCTTGACACTAGGGGTAAGTTACGTGAACAGATGCCTGTGAGCCTCTCCTCTCTGCGCTGGTGGGTGGGGCCATTGTTTCCTACAGTTAACCAGGGCTCAGGCTGGCCAGTGCATCCAGCAGGTACTGCAGCCTGGACACCTTCCAGCAAGGGTGTGCGATGGCCGCTGTTTCCAAGCTTCACCAGCTCCACTGCCAACCCCTGATACCTTGTGCTCTGGAGGACACAGGCAGAGGGGAAGTATCAGACTGGAAAATCGCCCAGTGATCTGTTACAAACACATTGTCTGGTGCCTGACCCTGCCGAGATGGGTGAGCACCATTCCCCTTGGCTCCTTGGGAGCGGTGCCTGCTCTGATTCATACTGCCCTGAAAAGCAGCATGCCTAGAGATGGGGCATTCAAAGGCATGGACACATGGCCTGAGAATGAAAGGCACGGGGCAAGGGGCACAGTGGGCGTGGAGTGGGAGCCACCTCCACATTCCTCTCCTGTCACCTCCACCCTCTACTTGCCAAAGCCCCATCCCTGAGTGGTATCTCCCATCTGCTCTATTAAGGGGCAGGCAGTTGGGGGCCCTAGAAGACCATTTGCAGTTTTCACCTCCACTGGACCTGCAATGACCACAAGCCTGGCATCCGGACGTGCAGGCCCAGCAGCCAGACTTCCAGACGTGATGAGAGAGTCCAGAACAGTCCCTCTTTCAAACCATCTGCCCTCTCGGACCTGCTGATCCCTTCCTCCGTTAACTCAGTTTTCATCTTAAGGAAAGAAAAGCATTTTTATTTAATTAAGACCACTTGATCATGAGGCAGAGGTCACACGTGAGCCAACACCTTGGAGCACCTCCTTCATTAATCCCCGAGTGCATTGACCCTTGGAGGAGACGTGGGAGTGGGACACACCATCAGTGGATTTTGATGAGAGTACCTACAACTTAATCAAGAGCTTTGCTGCAGTTGTGTGTGCACCAGGAGTGAATCGGAGCTGGAAGACAGGCCGCTGGCCTCCTCCACCCAGAGCTGTGTGTACCCAGTGGCTCACGGGGCAAAGCCCTGAAGAGCATCAGACACGCGCTCCCACAGCTCCGCAGAGACACAGGCAGGGGAAAGTGACAGGGCCAGGCAGGGTCCTTCTGGGCACCCTAGGACAGCTGCAGAGCTGAGCCATGAGGGGCCAGGGGTGGCTCAGCCAGAGAGCAGCAAGATGCTGCCCACCCCGGTAGGGGCTGGTAACAGAGGTCCTAGGAGGAGAGAGGGCGCAGGGTGGCTGCACTGTTCCCAGGAGCTCAGGAAGGGCATGAATCAGATGACGACGCACAGAGATGTTGCCAGCCTGGGGTGAGGCACATCAGTGCGCCCCAGTACTGACCGTAAGAGTGGTCAGCGCCGCACTACACACCTCTGGTCCGCTGCGGAGGTGGGGGGCATGGTCTTCAGAGCACCACCCACCCACTTTCCTGCAGCTGCAGTTCAACTTCCTCATCACCCTGCGTCAGGGGAAGGTGGTGGTCTCTTCCTGGTAGCTCATGTCCCAGCTGGAGCTGTCCGCGGCTGGAGACGTCAGGGCCATCTCCACAGCAGCCAGGGCCACTGCGGAGCATGCACTTTGGCTGGCACGGCCTTCACTTTCCTCAGCATCGGTTGCCCAAGGGATTTGATTCGGAAAAGTCACTGGGCATTTCCTAAGACCTCGGGCAAATCTCTACTTCTCCGGACCTAGAGAGCCGGCTGGGAGTCACGGAAGACCCAGCTCTAGAGTGAGATGGAGCAGGTTGTTGAATTCTCCCGCCCTCCCTCTGCTTTCTGCTGCAGGGTCCTCATCAAGAAAAGGGGAAGTCATCTCTACCCTGCAGAATTATTTGCAAAGACTAAATAATTAATGGACACTCACTAAGCAATGGTCATGCAGCAGGCACTGAAAGTGCAGAACTGTATCTCATCTGCAGGGAGAAGCTATCGATCTGGGTTTTGATGAACTATTGTTGAATAGTAAACCACTCCCAAACTTAAACTCACAACCATTTCATCGCCTCTTGCGGTTCTGTGCATTGGTGGGCTCAGCAGGATTCTTCTGGGGTCTGGGGTCTCTCTGAAACCAGGCCCCGGGGTGCCACTGGCATGCTGAGCAGCCGGGCTGCTTTCTCCTTGTGCTCCCAGCACCTCACCTCTCCACGGCCTCCCACGTGTTCCTCCGGAAGAACAGGCAGAATAAAAAAGCAGAATAAAAAAATTAACCAGGGGTAATAATTATTGATGTTTTGGCATAAGGTCTCCTTATTCTCCTATCAATAAGTCACATTTTTATTAAGAGCATACTATGTGTCAGCTAAATCACATATTTGCCCCCAGTTTTTTCTTTTACTTCACAATGTACCCTGAACATCTTTCCAATAAACATGAATGTGTGCCATCCGTTATACTGGTTCATTACATGCCAATATGTAGATATTGCATAATTATTAACTGGTCACCTATTATTGGGGCTCGATTTCTCTGCAGTTAGAATTCTTGTAGCTGTATGTGTGTGAATATGCTAAACATTTCCTAGTATCAATTTCTCAAGATGAATAGACTCTATCAAAATGTGCATATCTTTCAAGTTTTTGACTTGTATTTTCAAATTTGGAGAAATTGCACTTACCAAAATATCCAACACTGAGTGTGAATTTCATACTCTAACCAATAGTGCAGTTTTCAGCTGGAAAAAATAAAAAACCCTGCTATTTTGAAAAGCAAAAGAAAATATCTTGTTTTAATTTCACTTGCGGTTGTTTGATGATGTCGGGGTCCAGCATGGACGTTATCCTGACTAACCTTTCTCCTCTTGCGTACGCAGCCTCTGCCTCTCCGTAACCAGGCTGGTTTCTATGAGGGGTGCTGGAGCTGCAGGACCTGTGACTGGACGGCCGCGGTGCCTGGGCGAGCTCCCAGAGACCTGCCTGTGCTGGCTCAGCCTGGGACCGCTTCCTGCCCCTCCACTCAACCCTTCTGGTGCTGCAGTGGGTCCACCTCCCAGCGGCCTCAAAGCTGTCTGCTTCCGGAGCACCCTGCCTATGGCACGTGCCAAGCCCCACCCCAGCCAGCAGCCCAGCTGGGCCTCTGAGGTGTCTCCTGTCACCTGACCCTTCTGCAGAACTCCTAACTTTCCCTCAAGCTGCCTCAGGCTGGACACTAGACCTGGCCAGGCCACCTGGTCTTGACCTCCTTCTCCCAACCCAGATGCACTTCACGTCCCACCTTAACAGATGGCACAGAGAGGCCAGAAAACTGGCTCATCCAAAACAGGCTGCCAAATAGCCCATGGGACCTGGAAGCCCAGCCTCTGTCCAGGGGCTCCTCATCGGAGGTCCGGATGACAGGAGGTCTGCAAAGCCCTGGGATCTTGCAGATGATTGTGCTTATTTGTATGCACATTTTTCTTTGTGTTTTCATCAGTTTTTATGCCGCTGTGACTAAAAGACCTGACAGAACAATTGTAGAGGAGGAAAAGTTTATTTGAGTCTCACAGTTTCACAGGTTTCCGTCCATACACAGCAGACTCCATTCCTCGGGGCTCCAGGTGCGGCTGAACCCCAGGTGTTGAGAGCCACAGCCGAGTTGGGATGGCGCCTAGCATTTTGCCAGTACTTTTGAGCTCTCGCGGAGTTCCCTTTGAGTTCCGGTTGAGCTCTCGCGGGGATTCCTGAAGAGTTCCCGTTGTTGGTGGAGTTCCGGTGGAGGGAGTTCTGCTTGGTGTGTGATGTGTCCCGGAGAAGGCCTGCGTGGGTGGCATTCAGGGGACTTCGGAAATAAAGTTTGTTCCTGCTTGAGTGGCTCATGATTTGTGCCCAGCCAGACTGCGGCACCCAGGGTGGAAGAGTGTGGAGGAGGGGAGCGGCTCACATGATGACCAGGCAGCAGAGAGAGACTCCACTCACCAGACATAAAATACATAGGCCAGGACCCTCCCCCAATGTCCCCCCTCCTCCAGCCACACCCCACCTGCCTTCAGTTACCACTCAGTTAATCCCACGGGGGTTAGTTTGCTGATTGGGCTAAGGCTCTCCTAACCAGTCATTTCACCCCAAGCCTTCCTGCACTGTCTCCCACATGAGCTTTGGGGGACACCTCACATCCACACCATGGCACTTTGGGGGGGGGCAGCCTTTAGCTTTTGTAAGATTCCCAAAGAACTACTGGTCCACAAACACTGACCCAACCAGGAGCACCATGGCTGGCGCTAACTGCACTACTGCTACTGTTTCTAGAATTTCTTCCATTAGTGCATCATAGTTAGGCATGATTGTGGGCTCATTCTGACATAAGGACAAGCTTGGAAAACAATCTGCTCCACTTCAGCCCCAGTACTCCCCTTTCCCTCCCCTCCTCCCACTCCCTGTTCCTTCCCCTCTATTCTACCAGTCCTCCTTCTATTTATTTGTTTTTTTAATTAGTGCATTATGGATTTACATAAAGGTGAGATTCACTGCAGAACATTCAAGTATGTACGCAGGAAAGTTTGGTCAGATTCATTCCCCTGGTCCTTCCTTTCCCGTCCCTCCTCCTCCTCTATCCCCTGCCGCAGTCCAGCTGCAGCAAAATAACTGGGGGGTGAGGAACAACTTGTGTAGATTGATACAGCAGGAGTGGGAGCCCTTTATTGTAAGACACAGAGGTATTTATACATTCCACACAACTTATCTTAATTAGCATAAATTCGATACAGCAGTCAACCAATAAGAAATCTCCACACTTAATGGCTCGCTGGTGTTACTTCACAAACCACTCCCTCTGGCATTTTGCCAGGCGCCATCCAGACTTGTTTACAGACTCTAACAATCCCCTTTGTCCACTCCATTGATGGCTCGTCCATTTCTTCAGAATCCCTCCTTTATTCCCTCATTTTGAACAGTTGTCCTCTTATGAGAGAAAACATTTAACCCTTGACCTTCGCATCTGACATACCCAGCATGATGTCTCCCAGTTCCATCCTTTTACCATGATTTCGTTTATTACTCTACATTTTTATTGGTGCATTACAGTTGTACACCGTGGTGGGGTTTGTGTTACATATTAGGACATGCCACAGTGTGACCCAATATATTGTGGCAACACTCCCTTTCCCCCCCTCCCGCCCCCGCCCCCTCCCTATTTGACTATCTCCTGCCCTCTTCCTTTTCCCTCTCTACCTTCCACATATGAGGAAAACATACAGCTCTCAACCTTCTGAGTTGGGCTTACTCTGCTTCACGTGTACACAGGAGCCAAACTGTGCAACCAGTCTAGGTGCCCGTCACAGATGCATGGATAAAGAAAATATGATACACACACACAATGAAGTTTTATTGATCCATAAAAAAGAAATCATATAGTTTGCAGGAAAATAAATGGAACTTGAGACCTTAATTTCATTCTTAATAGCTGAGTAAAACTCCACTCCATTGTGTTTTACTCAATACATACATCTCTCTCTCTCTCTCTCTCTCTCTCTCTCTCTCCCCTCTCTCTCCCCTCTCTCTCCCTCTCCCTCCCTCCCTCTCTCTCCCTCCTTCTCCCTCCCCCTCTCTCTCTCCCTCTCTCCCTCCCTCCCACTCTCTCTCCCTCCCTCTCTCCCTCTCCCTCCCTCTCCCTCCCTCTCCCTCTCTCCCTCCCTCTCCCTCTCTCCCTCCCTCCCTCCCTCCCTCTCCCTCCCTCCCTCCCTCTCCCTCCCTCTCTCTCTCTCTCTCTCTCTCTCTCCCTCTCTCCCCTCTCTCTCCCTCCCTCTCTCCCTCTCCCTCCCTCTCCCTCCCTCTCCCTCTCTCCCTCCCTCTCCCTCCCTCTCTCTCTCCCTCCCTCCCTCCCTCCCTCTCCCTCCCTCCCTCCCTCTCCCTCCCTCTCTCTCTCTCTCTCCCCTCTCTCTCCCCTCTCTCTCCCCTCTCTCTCCCTCTCCCTCCCTCCCTCTCTCTCCCTCCTTCTCCCTCCCCCTCTCTCTCTCCCTCTCTCCCTCCCTCCCACTCTCTCTCCCTCCCTCTCTCCCTCTCCCTCCCTCTCCCTCCCTCTCCCTCTCTCCCTCCCTCTCCCTCCCTCTCTCTCTCTCCCTCCCTCCCTCCCTCCCTCTCCCTCCCTCTCTCTCTCTCTCCCTCCCTCTCTCCTTTCCGGATTGTCAATGTCCTGAACTGCTTCTCTTACACCATGATACCCTGCCTCCCCTCAGGCTCAGAGCAAGGAACTGGCCATGAATGGACTGAGACCTCTGAAACCATAAACTGCAAATAAACTTTTACTAAAACTTTTACTAAATAAACTTTTCCTCTAAAATTGTTCCTGGAGGCCTTTTGACCATTGTGGTGAAGCAGCTGATTGAAACCTGTTGTATCCTTCTATTCTGCGAATTCATTCCTCAGCCCTACAGTCTTTCTCTGGAGTTTTTGGGTTGTTCTAAAAACAGGATCACATCATCAGCAAACAGACTTGATTTGACTTCTTTTCCTATTTGTATTCTTTGAATCTCCTCCTGCTGCCTGACTGCCCCGGCTGGAGATGCTGAGTGGGAGGAAGCTGGTTCCTGTTTTCAGAGGAAGTGCTTTCAGTCTTCCCCAGTTTCCTGTGATGCTGGCTTTGGGTTGCTGTAGGGTCTTCACCCTGCTGAGGTTAGGTCCCTAACACAGTCCCTCCAGTGCTTTAAACAGGAAGGGGTGCTGGACTTCGTCATAGGCTTTTCTGGTTCTGTTGAGATGATCGTGTGATTCTCTTCCTTCCATCTATTTATGTGGTGAATCACATTTATTGATGTGTATATTTTGAACTAACCCTGGATGGAACTCACTTGATCATAGTGTAATAATGTCTTCTTGATATGGTCATTTTTTGAGAGGACAAGGGTGGGTACCAGGGATTGAACCCAGGGGCACTCCACCACTGAGCCATATCCCCAGCCCCATTTTGGATTTTATTTAGAGACAGCATCTCCCTGAGCTGCTTAGTGCCTCACCATTGCTGAAGCCAACTTTGAACTCTCAATCCTCCTATCTCACCTCCCAAGCCACTGGGATCACAGGCCTGTGCCACTGTGCCCGGCCCCTAATCTGTTATTGAATGCAGTTTGCCAATATTTTGTTAAGGACTCTTCGCCGGTGCTCCTCAGGGATCTTGGTCTGAAGTTTCCTTCCCCGATGAGCCTTTGTCTGGGTTGGGAGTCAGGGTGACACTGGCTTCATAGCATCAGTCTGGCATTTTCCTGTCTTCCCCACTTCATGCATTAATCTGAAGAGGATTGTTATTAATTCTTTTTACAGAACTCATTTCTGGTCCTGGGCTTTTCTTTGCTAGAAGCCTTTTAGTAGATGCTCAGATTTCATTACTTGACATCAGTCTGTCCCGGTCTTCTGTACCCTAGGCCACGTGTGCATTGATGTAGCAACAGCACTGTGAACTTGCCTCTTAGACAGGCCCGACTTGGGTGAGTCGCATGTCTCTAGGGATCTGTCAATATCGGCAAGATTGTCCAGCTTATTGGAATATGAATTTTCAAAATAGTTTCTGGGGATCCTCTGGATTTCAGAATAGTCTGCAGAGATATCTCTGTTTTCATATCTAATTTTGTTGATTTGGGTCTTCTGTATCCCTCTTCCAGTTAGTTTGGCTAAGCGTTTATGAATCTTGTTTATCTTTTTAAAGAGCTAACTCTTTGTTTCATCAATTATTTTTTTATTATTTCATTAATTTCAGCTCTCAATTATTTCCTGCTGTCTATTAATTTTTGTATTAGTTTGTACTTCTCTTTCTAGTCACAATAGGTATAACGTTAGATTGTTTATTTGATGTCTTTCTATTTTCTCAGTGCAGTAATTCAGGGCTATAAATTTTTTTACAACTGCCTTCATGAGAGAGGTGTTGAAATCACCCGGTATTATTACATTGTGGTGTATTTGATTTTTTATTTGAGAAAGATTTATTTTATGTACATATTTGCACCGTTGTTTGGGGCACAAACATTCACAGTGATTCTATCTTGTTCTTGGATGATTCCTTTACCCATGATGAAGCGGCCTTCTCTGTGCCTTCTGCTCACTGTGGCCTGAGTCTGTCTCGTCTGACAGGAGAGTGACCAACCTGCTTGCCTTTCATCTCCACCTGCACTCCTTGTCTCTTCCCATCCTTTCCCTTTCAGTCTGTGGATGTTTTTGTGGGAAAGTGGGTCTCTTCTAAACAACATATGATCGGGTCTTATTTTTAATCCATTCTGCCAGTCTATGTCTTTTGATTGACAAGTTTAAACCATTTACACCCAATGTTATTAATGAGAAAGGATTTTTATTTCCTGCCATTTAGATTTATTTCTCATGCTTAATTCAGACTTGATTCCATGTTAATTGACTATTTTCCTAGTGCAACTCTTCCTGATGCTGGTTTTCATTTTTATTTTTTATTTCTTCTGCATGAAATATTTCATTAAATATGTTTTCTAGTGAAGGCTTAATGGTTATGAATTGTTTTATTTCATTTTCAATTCTGAAGGATAGTTTTTCTGGATAGAGTAATTTTGATTGGCGCTGTTTTCTTTCAGGGTCATATATTATTCCAAGCCCTCCTGGCTTTTAGGTTATGGGTTGAGAAATCAATTGATACTTGGATGGTCTGACCTCTAAATATGACCTGTCATTTCCCATTGCAGATTTTAAAATTCTATCTTCATTTTTTCTGTTAGGCATTTTCATTGTAATGTGTCTTGGAGAGTATCTATCTGTGCTGAAGGCAAGGTCAAGGGTGTGCCAGACGGCCCTAGTGCTGGGACTGTACCATCTCAGCCAAATCGATGCCTGGGGGTTGCACCTAGATCTGTGCTCATGTGACTTCAGAAAAGTACCCTCTCCTTCCCAGGAGGAAGCCTTCACTTTCTTACGAAAAACCCAGGACCTGGGAAAAATGACTTCTGAAGTCCATTCTCCATCCATAATTGAATGATTTTATTATTCTTTAAAACAGTAGCGCTCTGGTTCTGACTGTATCACATAAAGATAGTGGAAGCCTAAGGGTAAATAACTAAAAGAGATGACAAAAAAAGTCGGATACCAGAATAGTGGGCTATGACACTCCAGTCCCCAATTTCCCCAGGGAAACATAAAAAGCAACAACAAAAAACTGGCTGAAATAGCCGTGGAGTTCTGAAAAAACAGTCACTGGTCATTCGCAATCAAGCTAATGCCCCAGTCAAGGAAACACTACATTCAAATAGTTAGGAAAAGTCATGGTGTCTACTTGCACTCTGTCTTGGGATTCAGATAAAAAAGAATGACCTATTTATTGAGCCTCTCAATCCCACGACGGGACAGCAGGTTGGGAACGAAGCCTTTGCAGCAGATGATGAGGGGTCATCTGGAACGTCAGGCTTTCAACAATGATTCTCCACTTCCCGGCATCAAGACTCATTTGACCATCTGGGAACACCTTGAATGTTCTCCCCAGTAGAATCATCAAAGTTCTGTTAAGATGTGCAGATTCGCAAACCACTCAATCTCTTGGGAGTCATGTTCTTCAATGAAGAAACGTAGGTCTGGGCATGGGTAACTCCCTTGCAGATGATTCTGGTGTCATGAAAAATGCCTTGTATTTTAAGGTGTTCATGGATCTCCCAGAGCCGGTCCACAGACTGTCTGTTTGCTTCAGTAGTAAAATCCCTATTTTAATCAACAGGGGCGACTGCATCCCAAGTAAAACAAAGGACACACGGCAGGCTCAAGTGATGTGTGTTGAAAGAAGATTCCTCTTTTGTTTCAATATCCAGAGTCTACAAAGACTTACAGGGCTAAAGGAGGGAAATGCGGAGTCCATGACAGACTTTTTCAGACCCTGGATTCTGGTGGGAAGCGACTCGCTTTTCTGTAGTGGAATCACCGGGAAACACCAGATCAGTTGTTTGTGATTCCTGCTTATCGTCAGCATTGTCTACAAAATGTGGTCCTTGGATTCAGACAAGGGGTTAAGGAGGAAGCAGGGGATGTCACACTCAGCTGGTCTCATCAGTGTTCCTTTCTCAGGGAAAAAAAAAAGAAAATTGCAGCTGCTGCTTCTTCCTTAACCTCAACGTGTATAATGCCAGCAATTTTGGAAACGGAAACAGGCCAGTCTGCCTAGAAATCTCCAGAGCATTGTGGGCTAATACATTAAAATTAAGGAGAAGCAGAAGCCATCGCTACAAATTGCAACATTATTGTTCAAGCCAAGATCATCCTAATTATAAACTAGCATTTTTATAGATGTCACAGGGGCTGTTTTAGTGCTGCTTTGCTGATGCTAAAAAGATAGTGTGGAAATGTGATCAGGGATCCTCACACTACTGTCTAACGGGAGAAAAAAAGTTAATTAGACCCTTTTTGGCATATTAGTGAAGACAGGCTTATTAGACACATTTACAAGCTAATGATATGCCTATACTCTGCTATCAAAAAAGTGCATTTAAATAAACTGATTTATAGTTCCGACATTTTCATCTCTTTAACCAGCATATTCACAATTCCACTGCCCACATTTGATTGGCTTGCAGTTGGAGCAATTCTGGGGTCCATTCTGCTAAGTGGGGTGGTATTGTGGTCTCTGCTTGTCCTGCCTTCCCCACCCTGCCTTCCCCACCCTGCCATTTTTGACTTCTAGACACACAGCCTTGGTTTGACTGAAGGCAATTAAACCAACACTGATGGACGTCAGAGCGGTCACCAATGAAGAGAGCCGCTTGAGACGTGGCGCCAGGAAGCAGAGAGAGAGAAAGCTCTGCTCATCTTCTCCTTCCAGCCCCACCCCACCTGCCTGCAGTTACTACCCAGTTAATCCACTCAAGTGGATTAATCCACTAATTACAGTTCTAATCATTTCACATCTGAACATTCTTGCATTGCGTCACAAGTGAGATCTGGGGGACACCTCACATCCAGACCCTAACACCCACTCTCCATAATGCTTTGGTGATCTTCTAAACAGCCCCTGGAGCCAGGCACAGCTAGAGATCCGGCTCTGCCACCTCAGACCCCCTCAGCTCCCTAACTCTTGTTTCCACATTCCTAAAATCCTTTCCTCAGGCGGGTGTCACCACGTTGACTGAGCTGCTAGCATGCAGCAAGGAGCCTGCCTGTGGTAAGTGCTCAGCAAACACCGCCCGTTGTCATCCTTGTTGGTTAGCTCTGTGGATGCACCGTCTGCTACAGGAGAGCATCATCCAGACCCTTAACACGGCCCTCAAAGCCCCCCAGGTCCTCATCCTCACCCCTTTCCAGCTTCCTACCAGCCCCTCCTCCTGCCACACTCTCCTCCTGAGTCCCAGGAAGGCCACCCCCACCCCCGGCACCTCAGTCCTTGCTCACACTTGCCCCACGGCCTGCCATTCCCTGCTGCCGGCCAGCTGTTGTCCTCTCCTGCTCCTGCCATTCCCTGCCCCCGGACCACTGCTGCCCACTCCTAGCCTTCCGGTGGGCCGAGGCTCCAGCCCAAGGCCCGAGAGAGACAATTCCCAGCCCTGTTTTCATCCCCTGTGTCTGGCACGGTGCCGGGCACAGACAGGCACTGAGTGTTCACCAAAGCTGAGTTCAAGGAAGCCGGTCTGAACTGAGTCTGACCATCTCATTTCTGAAGTGCCTGCGAAGCCTACGATGCCACAAATCCATGATTTTGTAGGATGGTGGATCCAACTCTCCGAGCTTCGGTGGCCTCACCTGCAAGACAGGAGTGACCACCTCACTCTCAGGGCTCCTGGGAGACTGGGATGGGTCAGCTCCTGAGGGGAGACACATGGAGCTCCACTGCTTCACAACTGGCCAGCTCAGCGTTCACCTGATGTCTCCACGCGCCCCCAGGAGAGGACGGGACAGTGGGAAAGCGCTGTTCTTCTGTCACCGTCCTTCCTGCTCCGGTTCCCTGCATAAGGAAGAGCCAAGTGTCCCTCCCCTCCTGGGCCAGAGCAGTGTCCCCTGGACCGCGCCTGGGGGTGCTGGGCATGAGCCCTGGCACAGCCTTGCCTCCAGCCCCATCTGGGTCCTGCGTGGGAATGGTGGGAAGTGCCTCCTCCACCAGCACCCCCCACACACAGCGAGGGCCCAGCCACCCTTCCATGATCCTAACCCTCATCACAGCCACCCCTGGGGCGCGACGCCTGAGAATGACTGTGCCCACCAGTGACTCACAGCGTGAGGGACAACTATTTCTTTTGAAGGTTACTGCCTTGCTGTCAAAGAAAGCGTCCCTCCTGCAAGCTGACAAGCGTGGTTTACTGGGCGTGGAAGCTCTGAGACCTGTCCTTCACGTCCATGACGGCTCAGCCTCAGCCAGCCCTGGAGCAGCTTCCTGCCAGTACTTTCCCAGCATTTCCTGACTCCCTGCCTCCAGATGACGTCTCCTGTCTGCCAAAGCAGACCTTGCGGGAAGGAGACTCGCTCACAGAACAGGACTGAGGGAGCCCACGCAGCACAGCGGTCAGCGTCGTGTCCTCCTTTCTGAACATGTGAGAAGCTGCTCTTGGCCTCCAGAGGAGCCTCCGGGTGGGCGTCCTGGTGGACTTCCCACTTTGCCCTAGATGAGCTCAGGGGAGACAATCACCTCAGGGGGACGACAGGGGTCACCGGGTGGAGCAAGGTGAGCGGCACTGGTCAGCACGGGCAGTGAGGCGGCGAGCTGGCAGCTGCGTGGCCGTGTGCAGGGCGCTGGACCTGCCTGCTGTGTGCCACTCACATCTGGGATTGCAATGGTGAACAAGTCCACGGAACAGCCTGTGTTTGTTTCTTGGGTGTGCGTTTCATGGGTTTGCAGTGAGGGGCTCAGCGTGAAGTCAGAGAACCCAGGCCCTGGGTTCAACTCTGAATCCTTTGACGCTCACGGCTAGTTGGAAAGCCTTGGGCCAGTCCCTTAATCTCGAGCTTTGTGTCTGCAGACTGTGAACTGGAGGTGAGTCTGCCCTCCTGGTACTGCCAAGGTTGGATGAAACCTCCTGAGGGAGGCGTTCCGCGGAGCGCCTGCCCTAGCTCCCGGCTGCCACCCAGCACCTGGCACAATGCGACACACAGAGGAGCTCAGCCTGGATTTACAGGGGCCAAGCATCTCCACCCTCCCCCAAGGGTGTGGGCGTGGGCGTGACACACACGTGCCTGCCTCACAGAGGAGGTACCACGCTTGCCAGAGGGGCCTTCCCTGGTGCCTGGAAGCTGTGGTGACCTAGGCTCCACAGGGGTGAGACCGGAGGCCAGGCACGGGTCGGCAGAGGTTTGGGTGAACGGCTGGGAAGACCCCCTGAATCCGGCTCCACCGGCTCTCCTCCTCTGTGAACTGCTCTCTCCCACCTCTGAACCGTACCACGGTTGCACCCCGCCAGGGAAGGGGAGCCACAGCAAAGCTGAGAGGAGACGAGAGTTTGGGTTACACGCCCATCAGCCTCAGGGCTTGCATGAACACCACACAGGGAGGCTGGGAGAGAGAACTCTGAGTTGGAAGTTGGAAGACCACAGGCAACGGGAAGGCTGGACCCCCTGTGAGGCTCTGAGCAGCAGCCTACCCCAGCACCACTCAGGTCTGTCCGTCAAGGGGCATTGCGGGGACATGCAGCCTGCTCCTCATGGCAAGGCCGGGAGAAGGAGCCGAGGGCCAGCTGGCAAGGCCAGGAGAGGACAGGAGGTGGTCACTTCAGCGTTCCCCCAGCCATCAGCGGGCTGAGCAGCAGCTGCAGAGCGCAAGTTGGAGAAGGAAGAGCCCGAGAGAGGCCCCTGCCTGTGTCCTGGGCCCTGGGGGCTGGAAGAGCAGCCACCCTTTCCTCTAACCTGCCCACCCAGAGAAGCCCAGGGGCCGCAGAACAGGAAGACCAAACGGAGAAACAGAAGCAGCACACTGAGGTCCCCGGTCTGGAAAGGGGGCGCGCAGGGGAAGCCAGTGCACAGACCAGAGGAGAGGCGGAGGCCTCGGAGCCTCACAGCAGGCACAGTGATGACCAGGAATGCACATCTCTGCCCATGGACGGCAATGTGTGTCTCCGCATGGATACATGCAGACTGCCCCAGGCGAGTGTGCTGCCCTGGGAATGTGCCCTGCCGAGCTGTGTGCCACCCTGTGAAGAAGGGCCGGTGGGGACCCTGGAGTCGAACGGCTTTCAAACCCAACGGCTGCATCTATCCAAGAGGACCAAGGTTGCTTTCCAGGCAAAGAGTGAGTCAGGAACTGAGGAGAACGCTGTGGTAAAGCATGACATGCATTTCTAAGCCCCAAGGAAGTGACTTCAAACCAATACCACTGGACTGGCAGCGCAGCTGTGCCTGGCAGGGCCCCAGGTTCGACCTCCAGCACCACAAAAGGAAAATTAATGCCGATGACTTTTCTCTCCCGAGGTGCCAGGGACAGTGGCCATTAGGCTACACAGCATAGTCCATTCTGCCCAGGTTCACTCAGTCCGTGGAGCAACCTGAGCAGGTCTGGTGGACTTGGGTCAGCACTCAGATGACAAACAGGCTTTGCAAAGTGCCTTCACCCCAGCAAGGCCCCGTGGTAGCATGACAGTGACACTGGTGAGGACCACACACACTGAACTACAGAACCTCGGGGGTAAAAAGCCCTGAGTCCTCACTCAGCACACCCACGCAGGTCGCGGGGCAAGGCTGATATGTGCTTCTCTCCCAGCTGTGCCTTAAGTCTCCACTGCCTGACACCAGAGTGGCTACGTTGACCCCTCTCCCCCAGTGTAGCCCACACTGACCCCCCATCCCTGGTGTGGCCCACACTGACCCCAGGTCCCTGGTGTGGCCCACACTGACCTCCCATCCCTGGTGTGGCCCACACTGACCCCAGGTCCCTGGTGTGGCCCACACTGACCCCCGACCCCTGGTGTGGCCCACACTGACCCCAGGTCCCTGGTGTGGCCCACACTGACCCCCGACCCCTGGTGTGGCCCACACTGACCCCAGGTCCCTGGTGTGGCCCACATTGACCTCCCATCCCTGGTGTGGCCCACACTGACCCCAGGTCCCTGGTGTGGCCCACACTGACCCCCGACCCCTGGTGTGGCCCACACTGACCCCAGGTCCCTGGTGTGGCCCACACTGACCCCCCTATCCCTAGTGTAGCCCACACTGGCACCCCATCCCTGGTGTGGCCCACACTGACCCCCCATCCCTGGTGTGATCCACACTGAGACCCCATCCCTGGTGTGACCCACACTGACATTCTGTGTGTGGCCAACACCTGAACGCACACCCAGCACTGAGCCTCTGAACCCCTCGCCTGCCCTCAGCAGGCCTGCAGACCTGGCCCGTCTTGGGCTACGGGGGGGGGGTCGCCCTTCCCATGGCTAGGTATAGAAACACAAGCCACTGGCCCCTCCTCTCCCCCACCCACACCCAGCCTCCATGAACCCACGCTCTCCTTCCTGCACAGCTCACCCAGAGCCCCTCTCCCCCCAGGAGCCCACGCTCTTCCTGCACAGCTCACCCACGGCCCCTCTCCCCACCACTGTGCTTCTCTCTTAGATGCTCTATTATTTTTATTTTCTACGGACACAGGACTTGTGCGCATTTATGGGGCACTCTTCCACCGCCCTACACTCGGCCAGACTGCTCAGTCCACACCATCTCTCACCCAGGACCTCTCAGTGGTCTCCTGCTGGCCTCCCTCTTCCACCCTGGCCTTTCCCTGCAGCCTACGCTCCACGGAGTCAGGATGATCCTTCTAAGGTACAAGGGGCCACGTTGTCCTCTGCTCAAAGCCCTGGGGGCTCCCTCTCACATGTAAGATCCGAGTCCCGGATCTCCCTGCTGGCTGCTGCAGGGGCCAGCCAGCTCCTGCCTCGGACTCTGCACGGCTGGCCCCTCTGCAGCTGCCCTTGGCACAGGCATCCGTGGCCAGTCCCGCTTTGTCAAGGGTTTGCCTAAGTGTTCCCTTTAAGGTAAGGCCCTGTGGAGTCCCCATCTGAAACTGCACCCGCACCTGCAGGCTCTGCCTGGAGCCTGGGCCACCTCCCCACCTGCCGGCATTTACTAAGCTGCATGTTTACTGCTGCTTCACCTCTCCTCGCACCAGGACATAAACTCAAAAATGGCCAGGGTTCTCCTCCTCCTCCATTTTTATTGTTCTGTTTTATGTGCTCCATGTCCCAAAGCCACTGCTAGACCGCGGGCAGGCACTCTGTCAAATTGCAGGAGCAAATGAGGGGGGAAGAGGAGCCCAGGATGTCAGCACTTGCCCTGGGCTTGTTCTGGCCCAAAGCCCTCCTTTAGGTTAAGAAGCCACGCACTGTATCCCAGAAGATGAAGTGATTTGTCCAAGAAACCAGGGGGAATCGGCTTCCGCCTCCCAGGTCTGCTGCTCCAGCCATCGCAACTGGCTGACTCCTCCTGGCCCTGCCCCACGCCGAGGCACCTCCCCTGGCGCCCTCCTCCTGGGTTAAAGGGGACGCCCTGCAGCAGGACATGGCAGGGCTGTGCTGCTCTGAGCTGGAGCTTGGTGGACGCAGCCCCTCTGGGGGACTGGCTGTCTGGTCTTTCCACCCTGCCTGGTGCAGGTCTTTCCACCTGCTGTACACGCTGTACCCGTCCCTGGGGTGAACCCGCCCAGTCTTCTGCACACTCAACTCCACAGCACGCACCTGCTGTCCCGTCCTCTTTCAGGGTCACTAATCAAGCCATTTTCATGAATTAGGAGGAAGCTGGGCGGGACAGCACTGACCAGGGCGTGTGGGGCACTGGTGTGGCTGGGTGTCATGTCCTCCGCATCACAGACTCTCTGTGGGGCTTGGGGAGTCACGTGCCCCTCCTGGGGGGCATCCCTAAGTTGGTGACCGTCACAGCACACCCTGCGTGGCTGGAGCCTGCAGCCGACCTGGTGGAAACCCAGAGGTGTAGGTAACGGCCGTCACCCGCCAGGCCTCCTCCAGGGCTGCTTTGCTGTGTTTTCATCTGAGTCAACCGAGGACCGCGGTCAGCTCTGCTCCCTGAGACGTGCAGACAGGGAAAGGGCCTTCTTCCCTTCAACAGGGTCTGGTCCCACATCCTCCCCGTGTGGCCTGGGGCGCGTCTCCCCGCAGCCCTGAACAGGTCCTCCAGGGTCTTCTGCCAGTTTCGTGGCCGTGGCACCTCAGAGGGAGGCTGACAGAGCAGCCCGTCCTGCAAGCAGCGAGGCTCTCCTCTTTCAGAATCCCCTGAAACTGCCGTTTCCTCCTCAGACGCTACTGGAAGCATCAGGTCAGAAAGAATCCTGAAGGTATCGATTTCAGAGCCCATGAAAACAGATTCCAAAGGCAGAGAGAAAGCACCTGAGGAGCAAGAGCCTCAGCGACTCGTGAGCGCGGTGGGAGGAGGGGCAGCCCAGATGAGCAGAAGCCCCCGCCCGGTGCCGTCGGGGAGTGAGTGGAGCAGGCGCAGGAGCATCCCAGAGGACAGCTCGGCCTCTGGGAACGAGGAGCAGGCCCGCAGAGCGCAGCCCGGCTGTCCAGCAGAGAACACTGAGGACCCACACAGGCTGTGAGGGGCAGCCCAGAAGAGGACGCCCAGGGCCACGAGGGACGTGGCTCTGGGAGGTCCATCGGGGAGCCAGGTGCCACCTAGCAGCTCTGCTGTCCCCAGCGTGTTGGCCCCACGTGTAGAGTAAAAGGGTCAAAGGTCACTGCTGTGTCAATTCCAGCCCCAGGAAGGGCAGACAGATGGCGAGGTCCCTGCCCAGGCTGCCCGGATGCTGTGAGCCCAGGCTGCCCCTTACAGGGGAGGCCCCTGGCACAGGATCTTTTCTATGATTTAGCCCAAACATTTCCCTGAAAATCTTGTTACTGACTGGAGTCCGGCTTAAAGAACCCAGAGACCTGGGTAAATGGTCACTTTCGCCCTCAGTGATGGGCAAGGTGATCTTAAGCCACCCAGATTGACAGGCCTGGATCCGCATTAGGCAACGTGGTCAGGTAATCGTCTCTGGTGATCCATGGTCTTTCTTCTTCACTCCTGAGGTGGACAGAGGGGTCCGGGCAGGAACTTGACAGCAGGTGCAGGAAGCGAAGTAGACACGGCTTTTTTCCTTTTTTCTTCTTGTTTTAAATGGTACTGGGGACTAAACCCAGGGAAGCTCTACCACGGAAAGGGCCTCACTAAGTTTCCCAGGTTGGCCTTGAGCTTACCATCCTCCTGCCCCAGCCTCCCAGGTCACCGGGACTTGAGGTGTGAAAGAATGAAGCTGGGCCCTGTGTCAATGTCGGTGCAGAACACTGCTTCAGGGAGCTGAGGCTGAGAAGCACGCCACCTGCTGTCGGAGAGGAGAGCTGGAGGTCCAGGACAGCTGCCTGGTGCAGTTCAAAGGCCCCAGAGAGCCAGACAGGCTGCTGGGAGTCCAGTGCACGTCTGCCGGCTCAGCACGCAGAGCACACACAGCACACAGTGGGCAGGAGGCAGAGAGCGGCTCCAGCCTAGCTCACTTCCCCGCTCCATTCGGCCCCTGAATGTTCACCTGTGCTGGGAGGGCCTGGCCTTCATCCAGTCTGTGAATTCATGGTCTCCTCTCTTCCCGGAACACCCTCACAGAGACCTCAGCACTATTTAATCTACGTGTGAGCATCTGCTGATCTAGTCTAGTTGGCACTTAAAATGAACTTCATAGGCCCTGTCTCATGCTATGTTTAAAAATTAATCAAAACAAACCAAAGACCTAAATGTAAGAGACAAAACTTTAAAACTCTTGGAGGATAACATTGAAGTAGAATTTCATGACCTTAGCTTTGGTTGTGGTTTCTTAGATACAACACCAAAAGCACCAAAGAAAAAAATAGACAAATTTAACTTTATCAAAACTAAATGTGTCATATACCTGATACAAGCCTAGCATTCACAAAGGACTCTCACAACTCAACCACAGAGATGACCCAAACAAACAAATGCATAAGAATCGGAAGAGATTTTTCCAAGATACAAAAATGACCAAGAAACATTGGAAACACTCACATTCAGGAAACTGCAACCACCACGTGGAAACACCACTCCACACAGACACAGGCACAGCTGTGGTTAGAGAGATGGCCAACAGGGAGTGCCGCAGGAGGCGGGGAGGGACTGGGCAGCTTTTGGAGAGACCGGGGCGGCCAGTGTTCCCAGGGAAAGAGGGACTGGTGCAGCCATGCTGGGACACAGCTGGGGGCTCTCTAAACAGTGACGTGCAGGTTACCAGAGACCAGGGACTGCTCTAGGCATACGCCCCAGAGAATTAAAAATGACGTTGTACGAGTGTGTGCGGCATCATCATCCAGATGGCCAAGCTGGGGAGCCCACGCACACGCCCAGCGGCAGACAAATGGATAAGATGGTGTGCTGCAGCCATACGATGGCGTCTCATCTGGGGATGAGAAGGGGGGCAGGCTGAAACACGCTGCAACCTGGGTGAGCCTCAGACATCGTCCTAAGTGGAAGAAGGAGACATGAAAGGCCACATAGTCCATGATCGGGTGTAGACGGAATGTCTAGTGTAGGCAAATTCAGGGTGAGAGGAACATGGCAGTGACTCCTGGGGCCAGGGACATAGGGAGCGGGGCCATCACTAATGGGCACAGCGTTTCCACTGGGGTAAAGGAAATTCTAGATTTACATAGTAGTTGGCACAATGCAGTGAGTATGTTGAAGCCCCCACGTTGCAGGCTTTAGAAGTGTGTTTTCTTGTACACAAATTGCATTTTAGGTTCAGCATATTGGGCTTTCCTGCATAGTACTTCCCCTGCACAGTACACCTCTGCACCATGCACCGTCACACAGCACATCACTGCACTGTACACCTCCCCTGTGCAGTACCTCCACTGCACAGTACACCCCCTGCAGAATACCTCCCTGTGCAGCCCCTGCACAGTACCTTCCCTGTGCAGTACCTGCCCTGTGCAGTACACCCCCTGCACCATACACCCCATGCACAGTGTATCCCTGCACTGTAATTCCCTCCACAGTACATCCCTGCACAGTGCCCCCCCATCTCCAGCCCCCCCGCGACCTGCCCTCCAGCCTGCAGACCCAGTGCCCCAGGCCCATTCTGAAAGGCAGAAACAGCACCTGCACCTCCCCCATGCTTGCCCACAGAGAGGCCAGGCCAGGCCCCTCCTGCTCTAAGACCTCACACCAGCTCTGCTCTCCGGTCACCAGCCGCTCCCTCTCTGCTAGATCATTCCAGTTGCCATAAAACACGAGCTGAGGAAGGGCATCTCGTCCTCAAGGCACCTCCCCTGGAGCTACGCGCTGACCACCATCCATCCCTTCTCCTCTGCACGCTGAGCCTACACACAGGGCTGGCACTCGCCATTTCCACCTCCCCTGTGTGGCTCCCTCTCCAGTAGCAGCCTGGCTGGGCCTCCTCTCTGCAGGGCTCTGCCTGGGCTCCACCCTCTCCCAGGGCCAGCTCTGCCCTCCTGCACCCAGGGACTCTCCTGGCCACCAGAGCCCACCTGCCTCTGCACTGCAGTGGGCCAGCCGCCATGCTGGACCAATGGGAGGCAGGCTTTCAGGAGTAAGTGTCTCCCCTGGGGTGGGGCGGCCCCTAGGAGGGCGTTTTGCCGGGCCAGGAGCAGGGGAGTGTGTCTCAGGCACCAGAAGGACAGGCAGTTCCCTCAGATCTGTTAGATACCCACTCACATTTAATGGGTGTTATTTTTCTGGTTTATTTTTGGGTCTATAAATGCTGCCAAGTTTCTTCATTTTTCTTGGACATGTATCCCCCTGCCCTGGGGGTCCTCACTACATAAAAGTTGATGGCACCCACCTTCCTAACCCCCCTGGCAAGGACGGGCCCCTAGGGAGCCCTGTCGTCTCTCTGGGAGACTTCCTCAGATGGTGACAGTTTTCCATTTGCACAGACCTGGGATTCTGGCCACAGGAACTCTGTGAATGCATCTCTGTTAAATGTCCGCCCGTCACCATTAAGGCTATTTATTGTTCTGTATCCAGAGCAACTAAACCCAAGGCTGCATCTATGCCAAAGACATGAATAAGGATTGGAAAACCCGCACAGGCATCCAGATGTTCTTTGGCAATGACAAACACCCCGGCATCTGGAGACATCTGGTGACTGACCGACTCCGCCAGTGTCGTCCGGAGGAGGAAGATTGTGCAGACGCAGCGCGATCACACGCAGGGCAATAAACAAGCCTCCACCACCGTCCACAGGATCGCAAGCATCTGGGTGAAAGAGCTGAAGACTCCAGCCAACCCTCCAAATGTTTGGCATCGTTTAAACAAAACACTGGACGGCAGGAGATGGGCCAAAGCTACCCGAAAGAGGCGGGGGGTCCCGGAGCCTTGCTGCCTGCGCGAGACCTAGTGAGTGTCCAACTCTTAGCAGTGAGCAGTGGCAAGTGATGGTCACACTGCACATTCCAGAGCCTCCTCCGCACTGGGGTCTGCAACCCACCCAGTGACAGGCCTCAGGCCCCCTTGGTCAGGGTCTGGTCCACTCACCCTGTGCAGGAGCTCCGGCCACACAAGGCCAAAGTCGAACGTCTGTTTCGCAATCTACCTAAAATGGGGGGCCTCAGGACTTGCCAACAAAGGAAAGGTAGGCGATGCCTACCTCGCTGCCCGGGGGGAAGAGCAGGGTGCCTTGGGAACCAGAGGGCTGGCCTGGGGGTCTGAGAGCCCTGGCAGACCGGTGACCATTTGGGGATGCTGGTTCAAGGTCGCCAAAGCACATCTGAGCAAGACAATGAGAAAAGGGTATGAGTTCCCCCCAAATGAATTTAACTCTATTATTTTATTGGCAAAGGAAAGAAGCGTTGACCTTGGGCTGGGAGAACTGTCCTAAGAGGGAAGTTACCTTTTGTGTCCAAGGTGGCCCTTGGCATGGTGACGGCAGCCGTAAGAGTGGCAGTGGCATGGAAGCAAGCACCCTGTCAGCAGCATCAGACAGAGTCCACGAAGCTGCAAGAGCAAGCGGCAGAGCAGGCACCGGGCGCACAGAGCAGGCGCGGGGCTCCCAGGGGGCACAGAGCAGGCACGTGGCACAGAACAGGCACGGAGCACACAGAGCAGGCCGGGGACACACAGAGGAGGCATGGGGTGCACATCTGCAATACCAGCAGCTCAGGGGGCTGAGGCAGGGGGAAGGCAAGTCCCAGGCCAGCCTGGGCAGCTCAGCAAAACCTTGTCTCAGAATACAAATAAAAAGGGCTGGGTGTGGCCCAGTGGTAGAGCAGCCCTGGGTTTAATTCCTGGCACCACAGCAGAGAGAGAGAGGAGAGAGAGAGAGGGGAGAGAGGAGAGAGGAGAGAACACCTGTGGTAGAGAGGTGAATGGCAGCTGTCCTTGGAAAGGCGAGGCCTGAAGAACCTGCAGGTGCAGAGAGCAGGCCCGAGGCCGAGAGGGCCCCTCTTCCCTGGCCGTGACCTCAGCCTGCGACATCCTTTATGTGCTCTATTCCAGGAAAACAAGGATCCTGAGCCAGAGGAAACTTGAGGCATCTTGGTCTGATTTTTTCATCTGGACCATGTTAAGGAAAATGTAATAAAATTTCCACCTTTGAGCTGCCGTGCTAAGCCGTTGGGATGTCTGCTTTCTGGCTCTTCTCCTTGACATTATCTGGGAATGTTTGCTAGAGTGTGAGGACGGAGTGGAATTTGCAGACCAAAAAAGGGAAAAGACGCTGGACTCAAATAACACTCACACAGAAACGTGGAGCACAGCCGACAGTTGGTGATCTCACCAGCAGGCTCAGCGCTGAGCCTCGGCGTGCCAGAGAGCCCTCCGGTTGATGTAAATTAGAAAACCATTGTCCAAAACCGAAGGACTTTCTCCAGAATGTCTGGCTCCTGATCAGCCAGAAAGAGAGCGGGGAGAAGCCCCCACCCAAAGGCCCCTCGGATGCTGGGACACACAGCGCCCTGCAGACTGGCCAGCGCCTCAGCCCACTGTGCTAGCAACGTCTCAGACCAGATGCTGGCTGTCCCCGCCTGGCTGGAGGGGTTTCTGTCAACGTGCGTTGTTTCTGAGAGACGCTTAAGGCCAGGCGTCTCTAAGTCCTATAATTAGAAAAAGTCAAGAAAGGAGAGCACTGCACAGGGTTTTGACTCACCACGGTTACAGAGGCCCAGTGGGTGACCGAGACGTGACTCACCAGGTGAGGGACACCACACCTCTACATGGCTCCGCGGAGGCCCTCGAGCAGAGGGAGGGCCTCACATGCTGAGCCTCACGTTCCCCTCAGCCAGGGCAGGTTTGGACCCTGTGGCCGCAGGGTCCCCGCTGACGCTGCAAGGCTTCTCTAGGGGTGGACAGCTGAGCCACCAGGGTGCGTCTCCTCCACATGCTCCATTCATTCTGCACATTCCAGAGCCTCCTCCGCACTGGGGTCTGCAACCCACCCAGTGAGAGGCCTCAGGCCCCCTTGGTCAGGGTCTGGTCCACTCACCCTGTGCAGGAGCTCCGGCCACACAAGGCCCAAGTCGAACGTCTGTTTCACAATCTACCTAACATGGGGGGCCTCAGGATTGCCAACAAAGGAAGGGGAGGCAATGCCATTGTCCAAAACCAAAGGACTCTCTCCAGAAATGTCTGGCTCCGGATCAGCCGTCCAGAGAGCGGGAAGAGGCACCCACCTCTGCGCTGGCGGTGTGAGGAAAGAAGGTGCCGAGGACGGAGGGCCCCGTCCCGTCTTGGAGTGGTGGCCTTAGGAAGTCTGGGGGTCTCCCTGAAGAGGGTGGACGAACGCTGTGAGCAATTTCAAGGTATCCACCAGGAGCTCCTCTGTGACTCCCCTGCAGAACCTGCCTCTCGGGTCCTGTTTGCTGACATGTAACCGTGGGAAGACCCACGGGAGGGCCAGGCATGAAGAGGCCCCGTCTTCCTGGGAGACAGCAGGTACCAGCCGGGCACTCAGAGGTCCTGTTGTCATCGACTCAGGGACCTACAAGCTCACATGTGGCTTCCACGAGAGCATCCTACATCCAGGGTGGAGTCCAGCTGGGATCTTAGTACAAATGCCACTTCCCCTGTGGCTGCCCACCATGGGACCCCGAGTGGAAACCTGATCACAGAAACCAACCAGTTCCCTCCCCGAGAACCTGAAGTCGGCCTTGAGAGGCAGGGAGTGGCCCTGCTATGTCCAACTGAGCTGAGGTCATCCAGAGTTGGAGTCCCCGAGACGAAGGTCATGGAGCAAGGCTCAGCTGCCTGGGGTGGGGAGAGAGTGGGAGGGGCAGGGGGAGAGAGAGGCGCAGAGACCACCTCTGCAGACGGCCCACGCCCCACCAGCCCCCCGCTCTGGCACCCGGGCTCCCTCTTAGGCTAGGTTTATGTTCACTGTGACTAAGAAACTTCGTCCCCTGGGGGTCAGCAGGAAGGAGCGCAGGATGCCACATTCAGGGGGGTGTGCTGGGCACTGCCCAAGTGCCCGTGCTGGGGAGGTGGAGCTGAACCCACCCTAACCCCCAGCACCACCCAGCACAGGTCTGCACCTGCCTGAGGAAGGGGTGCCTGCTTCAAATCTGCTGGGAGGCGCTGCTGGCCGGCTTCGGCCCCGCGAGAGAGCTGTGTGGTTGCAGTGTACCGCCACCCCACGGCTCCGCCAGCACCGCCCTGCCTCCCCCACGGGGCCTCTCCCAGCCAACCTCCGCCTGCAGGTGCTTCCTACCATCCTCCCATCTTGATTTTCTGCTTGGAAGATTTCACGCCAGGCTAGAATTTCTCAAGACATATTCTGGGAACTTTGTCCTGTGTGATAAATACCACGTGGGCACCCCCACGTGCCCGTGAGCTCTGGCATGTAAGCCTGAGAAGAGCGGCACGTCCCGTCGTCCCCCTGGGAACAGGCAGCGCACACTCCTCAGAGGGGTCTCTGGCGAGTCCTGCAGGTGGGACGCCAGCCGACTTGAGGTGGGCCGAAGCTCAGCACTTCCCCCGAAGACGGGCGGCTCAGGCCTTTGTTCCTCTGCAGCAGGCAATTCATCTTCTTCTGCTTGAGACACGTCCTTGGACGTCCCTTTTCCCATCCACTGAGTTCCCACTGCTTATCACTTAAATTAAATAGCACAGGGCACCTTTGTCTTCGCGGTGCCTAACGCAGAAATGCGTCTTACGCTTAGCACATAGACGCTTAACGAGGGAAGGACGGGGGACCTGGCTAAGCGGCCTGTACCAGAGCACCATTCTTAAACACCCACGCTCACACTTGGGGTGTCGGATATTTGTGTGTGTTGCGTGGGCCCAGCCTGGTGTCTGGGTGACTGGCGCCCAGGGTCGTGGACACCCTTCCCCGCAGCCTCAGCGGCTGCAGGCCCCGGAGTCCTCATTAGCAGAAGAGGCGGAGTGGCCCCGCTCCCTGTCATCTCAGCTGTGCCCTGTCAGGACTTATCAAGATCTCCCTTGCTCAGTTCGTGGCCGTCATTATTTCACGACCTGAGATAGGAACGCAGTAGATTCTATGTGATTAGCTGCTGAGATAAACGTTAATTAGTTTTCAATTTCCATAAAGTACCCCACTGACAGAAAGATTTGTTAAGTAAGTTAATGGCTGTAGATGATTGTTCCAAAATTGGGATGGGGGATGAGGCGCCATGGGGACCAGGGCTGAGGACAGGTGGGCACCAGGCAGGCTCAGCGCCAGACATCAAGACAGAATGCCGGTGGAGACCCATGGACCGCCCCATGTCCCGGGAGTCCACACCGTGAGGAGGCTTGGAACTGCAGGGGAGGAGGCCAGGACTCGACTGGTGCTCAGCCTCCGAGAAGAAGCACAGTGGAGGCTGACGTCCAGGGATCAGTGTGCCCAGCTGCACTGGCCCCAGTGTGAAGTCCAGAGAAGGCCCGGTTCTGTGTCAGCCCAGAAGACAGGGGAGTCCCCGGCTCTCCCTCAGGTCCTGCTTCTTGTTCTGAGTGAGCAAGGACAAGAGAAGAAAGCAGCCAGGCCCAGTCAGGGGGTCTCCTGTCCCCGATGGTCCAGAAACGGCCGAGGCCTGGGAGGCCGGAACCCTGCCTTCCTCCACCCACGCACTGGACAAGCCTCCTGTTCTGGGGGCCTCGGCCCATCTTTAGGAGAGTGGAGGGGGAGGCAGTGAACCCTCCATTACATCGTGCTGAGACTTTTTCGAAATCCACCACAGAAGTGCTCCAGGCCTCCTGGACTGCTGGTCTGCAGGGTGAGCCGCTGGCCTAGGACGGGAAGCCTCTGCGTCCCACGATGAACTCTAACACTTATCTCCACACCCTGCGGCTGCACTCGGGCTTCTCAGAGTCCCGCCAGATCACGCCGAGCTGAGGAACGGGCCACACCCAGCCCTCTCGCATGTCCACTGGGCCCCCGCCAGGCATCTCCCTGTGCCTGGGGTGGGGAGGCTGCCAGGCCACCAGCACACTCTCCTTTCTACTCCCGGAGAGTCACGCCCCTCAGATCCCTTTTCCTCCAACACCACAGAGTGAACGAAAGTTCCCCAGAAAGACGCCAGCTGACCCTGGCTGGGTCAGTGTGTCCCTCCTGCACCAGCCTCCACCCGAGACAGCAGGTCAGATCCTCCTGGGACCAGAGCACCCAAAGCCAGCCTCCCACACGCGGGTCCCTGTCCTCACACACGTCAGGCAGTCCCTTAGCCCCACTCCTCCTGGGCCAAAGCGCGAAGCTGCTGGGGTGGAGTTTTGCCCACACTGGGGAGCTGAGGGATTTGAAGGAAGGGGTCAGGGTAGGGGTGTCCAGGGGATGGGCCTGCACTCCAGAAGCCAGGATTCCGTCACCCTCTAGCACTCCTAGCTCAGCCAGGCCCCCGTGGATACAAGAGACCAAGGCAGTTCCCATGGAGGGCACCTGGACGACTGCTGGAGGACGGTGCCGGAGGTGTGGCCAACATCACCTGTGACATCTGGGACGAGCGCCGTGTGTGGGAGCTCAGTCTGGAAGCCCAAGGGGAAAGAGAAGTGGAGGCGCTCTCCCCTCTTTGCAGCAACAAAATGGAGAGATGGGGGAGGAAGCGTTTCACTAAATCACAGGAAAATTAGCCCTAGTTGCCAGAACTGGTGATTTACAAGGAGCGATTCTTCACCCTGATAATTCGCTATGCACTTAAATTTAGATGTTCGATTTTTTGTAATGGAATTTCTAAAAGTCAAGAAATCTGTATAAAGCTGAGGGTTAGAACACAGTTTGTCTTCGCAGGAAGAGATAGTATCAGGAAAGATTCTCTTCTTTGTTTTTTATGTCTAACACAAAGAATGAGAAGCGTAAGACCCGGCTGGGGGACCAACCGTGACAGTGCATTCCTGGGCTTCCTCTGCTCACAGGGCCACGGGCACCAGCAGAAAGGTGACCCCTTGCCATCCGCCTCCTGGAACTCCCACTACAGACAAGTGACCATGCGTGACTGCACAGATCTGAGTGGATGCTTCTGAAAGAGAAACTCCACACCATTTTCAAACTCGACCTCTTTTTTCCCCACTACCCCTGTTATCTCTGTGGCCAGTATAATTGAGCCCTCTGTCTGGGAGGCCAAGGAGCAATGGGGTGGCTGTGCTGGCCGTCATGTGTCCCTCATTCCGAGCAGTCATGCATTTTTCGGCACCCCACTCTCCCCCAGCAGCCTGACCTGCTTCTACCGTGGAGTATGATCGACAGCAGGGCGTGTGGCTCCCCAGGGACCCTGGCAGGCCCAGGAGAGAGTGTGACTTGGTGATTCACAATGGGAGACATGCATTTGGCCTTCCCACTGCTGACCCAGGGCTGATAAAGCCCCGGGGGTTTCCTCAGTGACGAGAGGTAAAGGCCCACAGCGCCCTGCCCCGTTCATGGAGCCCCTGCACCAGCCTGAGTCCCTGGCCCTGCGGGGCTGGCTGCAGGGGGAGCAGCCCTGGAGAGAAGGCTGAAACTTTCAGACCCCTCCCCAGCCCACACCTGCACGGAGGGAGAAGGGCTGGAGACCGGCTTCACCAGTGACCAGGACCGTCGTGCCAGCCTAATGGAGCCTCCAGGAAACCCAAGAGGACAGATTCACTGACTGCTGGACACACGCCGTGCTGAGGGGAGCCCAGAGAGGGCCTGGACGTGCCGTGCCACCTCCCAAACCTTGCCCTGTGCATCTCCTCATCTGGCTCTCCCGAGTCGCAGTCTTTACGACAGACCAGTAATGGGAGACAAACCTTTCCCAGGTCTGCGAGCTGCCCGAGCAGTGAGTGAGCTTGAGAGGGAGTGGTCCTCCACCGGCCAGAAGCACAGGTGGCCATCTGGACTGGAGAGTGGCCTCTGAAGTAGGCAGAGCTGAGTCCCCCACCTGTGGGGCCTGAGGACCTCTCCCAGGCACAGATTGCAGGACACCCCTAGGTATCTGCAGAGACGAGGGGGACATCCCTCCCCACCTGGTGCCAGGAGCAAGGGTGACGAGCAGGGGTGGGTGTTGGGTCAGTGGTGGAGACTTGGTGGCGACTTGGAACTAAGCAGCCTGTGCGGGAGTGATCTCTCCATGAAGCCTCCTTCAGCGGCCCTTTTGAATCTGCCTCCTTGGGTCGCTGCCCGCCTCGCCTGATCTGACAGTGGGTACAGAGGACTCGGGGCCAGGGTTCGCTTTTTCTTTTCAAGAGGAAAGAATAAGGTCAGGAGGCTCGTTCCTCCACTGCCTTCATATGAACGTGCTCCAAGCTGGCCGTGCCCCTCAACAAAGCTGGGCTACCAAGGAGAAGCCACATGAGCTCTCCGACTCCCGTTGCTCCCCATGGACTTAAAAATCTCTCATTCGGGGGGCTGCCTGGGGGTCGATACATCCCTAGTCTCTGCTGGCTCTGCCGTGAAGCCACTGCTGGCCTGGAGGCACAATGGTGAGGCCCCTGGGTGTTTCTTGAAGAGTCTGAACCATGTTTTTGTCAAAACTTCCCCCTGGGGCCTGCAGATATCCCCTGAGTGAGGCCTGGTACAGTGGGCACACTTGTGGTTCAAGCCACTCTGGAGGCTGAGGCAGGAGGATGGCAAGTTCGAGGCCAGTCTGTGCAACTTGGTGAGACTCGGTCTCTCCGTGGTAGAGTGCCCTGGATTCAGTCCCCAGGACTGCTGTAAAAACACATTTCCTGGGTGACTGGAAGGGGACAGGAAGCCCTGGCCTCCCCGACTTCAGGGGGCCTGTCCCCTTTGCTGCCTCGGCCTTCCTTTCTGATCCTGCTCAGCTCTGCACGCAGATTTCTTGAACATTTGAGGAACAAGGAGAACTTGGCCCAGACTCCCTGGTCTCCCGCCACCCCCCCTCAGGCAGCAGGACAGGAAGCCGCCGACCACACGAGGAGTGGACATGGAAAGAGGTGGTGTCCGTGTCCCTGGGAGCCTCTGCCCATTCCCAGGGCCGGGTGAAAGTCCTCCCCTGGGCGCTGTCCCTGCCCACCTGTCACCCTCCACCCAGGAGGGGGAAGCCGACTTGTGAGACAGCCCTTCTCCGCTCTGTCACGGGAGGAAGTCTCTCTCCTCAGCTTGTCTCCTCGGGGTGAGCTCCAGCCTGGGGGTCCCCTTGGGGTCCCATCCGCCTGGCTCAGCTGCCCTGCTTCACCCTCAGGCCTGCTCTGTGGCTGCCTGCCCAGGTGCCGTCCCCCACCCACACACACGCCCCACACTCTCCTGATATGAGGGTGCCCGCTGCTTCTCCTCCATACTGCTCCTAAGCTCGATGATAAGGGAAGGAGAGACTGGATGTGGAGGGCGTCCCCACTGCAGCTGCGTGGGCTCCCTGGAGCTGGCCCCAAGCACTTCCAAACTCCTAACTCGTGGGATCTGAGGTCATTAATGTTCACTGGTGGAAGCTCATAAGTCTAAAGTGACTTTTTGTTTGTTGCCATACCGGGCACTGAACCCAGGGGCGCGTGCCCCTGGGCTACACCCCCAGCCCTTTTCGTCTTTTGAGACGGAGTCTCACTAAGTGGCCCAGGCTGGCCTGGAACTTGGGGTCTTCCTGCCTCGGTGGCTGAGGTCACGGGGTGCAGCACTACCACACCCTGCTGAAGTCGTGTGCTCTCAACAGTAGGCCTCTGACGTCCCGGATACAGCTGAGAACCTTGGTGACAGCAGAGCTTGGTGGACCCTGGTGCTCACGGTGTTGGCCACAGTGCTGAGCATGCCCTAACCCCCTCCATTCCCTGCGAAGCCGGTACTGCTGCAGCCTCACTGTAGAGCCTGGGAGCCAAGACACACTGAGCCCACCATGTCCCCTGGACCCCAGAAGCACATTCTTCACATTAACCCTCTGAAGTCAGAGGACCTCTCCGGGTCACTGATGCCACCCAGCTGCTGGAATCAGGCAGCAATTTGATATGACTGCAGCGTGCACAGGGGTGCAGCTGTGTCGTCCCGTTCCTACTGTGACTGCTTCACCTGGGTTACAAGCATCGCACTGACCGGCTGCCTGAAGTGTTCCCAACAGTATACGATGACTTGGCTTCAAAACTCAGAGTCATCATACAGACAAAGATATCAAACTAGAGCAGCAGACCATACATTTTATATTTGAGAAGTAAACATCACTGGGAAAATAAACACAGTTCAGTTTTTTTCTTGCAAAACACCAGCCCAATCCCTTTTTTCTCCACATTTTTTTTGGTGCACGTAGTTGCACATAACGATGGGATTTGTTGTTACATATTCATACATGCACACAGTACGACATTTCCCAACCATCCCCCTCCTCCCTCCCTACCTTTCCTTTCTCCTTCTAGCTTCGGCGTATGAGAGAGAACATACACCCCTGGACCTTCCGAGTTTTACTTATTTCACTTAACATGATGGTCTCTGGTTCCACCCATTTCCCTGCAAATGCCAGAATTTCCTTCTTCTTTATGGCTGAATACAGCTCCAATATGACCACATTTTCCTTATCCACTCTTCCACTGATGGACACCGAGGCTGGTTCCCGAGCTGGGCTGCTATGGGTTGTGCTGCTGTAAACATGGGCTGCCCGTCATCACTGTCGTCAGGTGACTTTGATTCTTCAGAGTAATCCCTAGAAACCTACCCAGTCCTTTATGGGACCTAAGAAAGGGTGATGTCCTTGGACCGCTGAAGGCATTTCTCAGGTTCCTGAGACGCAGGCAGAAGTATGGTCCACCTGTGCTGAGTGAGGCTCGGTGCTAACTGCCGAGATCCCCTGGAGAGACACGGCGGTGTGTGGAGGCTGAATCCGGACACTGCTTCCTGGTGGCCCTGGCAGCATGCTCCTGTGCTCTGCAGGGCCGTATCTTCTGATCCAGGGGTCTTTCGATGTTCCCAGGTGGGGGTGGACCTGTGACAAGACCCAGGGTTCACGCTGCCCCGCGGTTCACTACGGCCTGGCCGGCGAGTGGTAAAGCATTGACGACTGAGTGGAGAGCCAGACACAGAAGGCAGGTGTCAGGTACGTGTGATAAAGAAGCCGAGTTTGTGGAGCGCACTTTCAGTGCCTGATTCCTGGTGTCTGCCTTGGGTCTGGCTTGGTATCACAGGCGCGGCCAGCACCCTGTCTGAGGCACTCCCTGAACTCCCTGTCCAGCCCCTCAGAAGCAGGGTGGAGGGGACTCCTTCTGGCTGACCCCATGTGGTTTCATAATCCCGTCTGCACTCCTCTCTCCCCTCTGTCCACGAAGCAGAAGGGCCTTCCGACAAGTTCCTTCTCCCTCAGCATCAAGCAGCTGGGGGCGAGCACGGCCAGCGGGAGTGCAGGGGGGAATGCCCGTCCCGCTCCTCTCTGCCTCTGCACCACCTGAGCTGAGCGGGGAGAGGGTGAGGACCAGACGCCCCCAGAGCCTCAGCTGGACGTGATGTGGCAGAGAGTGGGCAAGGACAGGGAGGTGAACGCAGGGAGGGGCTGCAGCACCTGATGGGCCACCTGGAGACAGGGCCAGTCTTGAGGACGGCTGCGGGGAGGGGGCAAGCTGTTCTCCACGACCCGAGGGGCAAGCAGGGTGGGCACAGACAGAGGAGCCACAGCAGAGGAGAGGCTACAGAAACGATGGTCTCAGGGTGGAGGTGGCCATGGGGACATCACAGCAGAGGGAGGACCCGGCCATTTGTCCATTGTTCACAGAGGACGGAATCCAAGGCTCCTCAGCTCAGGACCTGCTTCCCTTCTACAGAATGGAGTCTGGCTGCCACCGCTCGGCCTCAGCTTCCTCCACCTCCTCCTCCTCCTGCACCTCTTCCAGCTCCTCCTCCTCCTCCTCCTCCTCCTTCCCCTCTTCCTCCTTCTCCTCACCCTCCTCCTTCATCTCCACCTCCACCTTTTCCTTCATCCTCCTCCTCCTCCTTCCCCTCTTCCAGCTCCTCCTCCTCCTCCTCCTCCTCACCCTCTTCCTCCTTCTCCCCACCCTCCTCCTTCATCTCCACCTCCACCTTTTCCTTCATCCTCCTCCTCCTCCTCCTCCTCCTCCTTCCCCTCTTCCAGCTCCTCCTCCTCCTCCTCCTCCTTCCCCCCTTCCTCCTTCTCCCCACCCTCCTCCTTCATCTCCACCTCCACCTTTTCCTTCATCCTCCTCCTCCTCCTCCTTCACTCCCTCCTTCTCCTCACACTCCTCCTCCTCCACCTCCTCCAGCTCCACCTCCTCCTCCTCCTTCCCCTCTTCCACCTCCTCCTTCTCCTCCTCCTCCTTCACCTCTTCCAGCTCCACCTCCTCCTCCTCCTCTACCTCTTCTAGCTCCACCTCCTCCACCTCACCCTCCTCCTTCTCCCCACCCTCCTCCTCCATCTCCACTTCCTCCTCCTCCTCCTTCTCCTCCCTTCTCCTCCTCCTTCTTTCTTTCTCCCTCATCTATTTACCTCTCATTTTGTGAGCATCTCAACATGGAAGGCCTCCAGATTGCACAAAATTTCTCCTCTTACTGATTTTCAGGTGTTTAATGTTGAATATGTATTATTTTGTAATCAAAATTTCATGGATTAAAAGCAAATTAATGCCTTCTATTGCCTTTATTTGAATTACATGCTGCCTTTCCAGAACTTCCAGGCTAGTAAAGGAAACAGATAGTTGTTGAAATACTTATCTAAATAAGTTCTGCGAAATGCTTTAAAGGCAAAGCACGATGACTCACTTGGTGGAGCAGCATGGAATAAAACTGGAAAGTCCTCTGTGGGAAAGAAGAAGGCTGGAGGACACCGCGGCTGCCGGGTGAGAGTGACAGCTGAGGCTGCGACACGTCCACAGCTCGAATGCAGGTGTGGAGAGCTTGGCAGACAGAGAGGAGGACAGGTGCGGAGCCAACCCCCACCAGCGTCCACTCTACCACCTCCCACTCTCCTGGATGGGGCTGTCCTATTGGCAGTCCCCAGGGCCAGTAGCAACCTGTTCTGCTGCTGGCCTTCCTGTCCCCTGCTAGGAGGGGAGGTGGCAGGGAGAGGAACAGCACACGTGCTGGGTCACCGTGTCCACGGTCCCCACTGGGCAGGAGAGGAGGGCGCTGGGAGGCGTTGGGTGGACTGAGGCTCGTTGTCAGGACCTTGACGTTATGCGGCCGGACAGAGGGCTGTCGGTGCGGATCATTCTCAGCGCTCTTCCACACTGACAACGGACTAAACATAGTAGGGTCAGGGCTGGCGGGCACAGGCCCCTGGATGGTCATAGTGGATGATTCCCATGATGGAATTAAATGCCAGCCCAGCTCCTCTGCTCCCCGGGGACACAGAACTCCTGTCCCCGGCCTCAACCCAGGATGAAACCAATACGCGATTGTCAGATTCCTCCCTCCCTCCCACCGGCGACCTCAGACAGCATTCAGGAGGCCGCGCGTCGCTCCATCTGTGGAGAGGGACCTGAGCAGGTCCCCGGCTGGCCCTGCTTTACTCCCCTCAGGCTGTCTGTGCCTCTTCCCACGCCAAAGCCCAGGCCTGACCTTCATTAAGGGAGAAGGTCAACGGAGGGTGTAACAATGCAACGAAGAGAGAACCAACAGGTGAGCCTTGTCCCAGGACGCCATGAAAGGCAGCATGGAAGGTCCATCCCACCCGGTGGCCATGCCTTGGGCATTGAAGGTCCAGCACGGGTCTGCAGGATGGGATTTAACACCAACCCCACACAAGTATATCAGAGTTCGATTCAAATAAAGGCAAGAGAAGGTATTAATTTGTTTTTAATTCATGAAACATATTACATATTCAACATAAAACACCTGAAAAAAAACAGTAAGAGGAAATACTGTGTATAATCCACCCTTCCTATGTAACCACTGTGAAAATGTTGTCTTTCAACCATGTTTTTATGTACATGATGCCTTGTTAAGGCAATTGACTTTAAAAATCTCCCGGGTAGACAATGTCATGTATGCACATGTAGTTTACTGTTAGCATTCACGTGAGGCCATCCGGAAGCACTTACTTATCACGTAAATATTTACTGCGGAGGTCGGCATCAGTACACGTGATGTCACCTGTGACTGAGAAGTCAGGTAGGAAGACAGTGGTGTGCAAGACACGGGCTCTGGGCTCTGACTCTGTGACTCTGCTTTCCCAGAGTCCCCTTGGGCACGATTCTGGGCACGATTCTGGGCCAGAACGTCCCTGGGTCAGGGAGGGCAGGTGAGCCTGCCTCGCTGAGTCCATGCAGATCCCTGTGGACAACAGACTCGGCGGTGCCTCGCCAGCCCTCGCTGCCCCTCCTGCCCTCCACGCCCAGCTTCCTGGCAGCAGACCACAGAGGCGGGGACCTGGGGCTCTCCATGAGCTTCCCGACGTGGTCCTGCTCTGGCCACTTTCCACCCTCGGATTCCTGGGATCCCTTGAGACGTCAGACTCGCCCGCCTCTCGGGCTCTTCCTCGGACCCTGTCATTCCCAGGCCATGCTTCCACAGACTTCTCTCACATTGTGTTAAATGTCATTTTTGTGATAAAAGCCTTTCTCCATTAAGTTCTGCTTATCTAACTGAGGCTGAAATGGCGGGTATTTGTTCCAGGTCAACAGGACCTAGGGATTGAGAATCTCTGAGCCGATCCTGCTTCTCGTTGTAAATGGAGACATGAATAGTAGCTGTCCATGGGTACGTAGCAAGACAGCTATTTATCCATCCATGGTGGCCAGGTGTGCAGGTACACGCCTGTGGTCCTGGAGACCGGGGAGCCTGAGACAGGAGACAAGGCTTTGAGTGACCAAGTTGGGAGGAAATAAGACATTTTGGTGGAAATAAAGAGTATGAAACAATGGGACTGGCTATCTGCATCTAAGCTTACTGCAGAGGGCATGGAGAGAAACTAAGGAGCTCAGAACTTCACATTCCCGGGCCCAGGAACAGACTCAAAAACATCCCTAGCTGCCCTAAAAGTAACTCTTCTCTCCGAGCATCCAGCTGAGACAGCTGAGAAAAACCAGTGTGATCCAAGGGTTGGCTGATCTCAATGCAACTGAATCGAGGAGCTCACAGAATCTCTTTGGTTCAACTTAGACATTATTGGTAGAGAGTAGCACACCCACATCCCCAGTGAAGATACACGAGTAGACTCAAGCAGAGCCAAGGACCCGCGCCCCCATCATGCCAAGGATGATCCTGACCAGATGGAGCCTTCCTCCCGCCCTGAGGATTGAAGCCCCTTCCCTGAAGAACCTGCCTTGCAGGGAATTCCGACCCCCGCCCCCCCAAGACTTTCCCTACAACTCCTCTTCGCTCTGAGGGCTACATCCAGACTCAAGTCCCAGCAGGCACCTGGCAGCTCTGTAGGACTGTGGCCAGGAGGTGTCACGCACAGTGGGCAGCACCTTCTGGCAGGAATGTGATCAGACATCCAGGAAAACCCGCACGAGGAAGGGCCTAAGACTGGGACAAGGATGAGGGGATGCGATTCGACCTGCACGGACCTCCTGACCCCGGCGAGTGGAATAGTGACGGTTCCGGGTCCAGGGCGTTGGGCCAGGCCAGGAAGAGACCCCCAGGAGCATGTCAAGACCAATGCCAACGGCACGCTGTCTGCTGAGGGGCACTTGAGAGCAGATGCAGTGTATCAGCCCATCTCACGGCAGGTCTTCAGCAGGGCAAAAGATCAGCCTTTTGAAATTGAAGAGATGCTCTTGGCTCAGAAAAGGATCTATTTTGCTCAAAGACTAGATACTGCAATCTCTATGCCGTGTCTAGTGTTCTATAAAGACCTACTAGGTCAAGGTCATTTATTTCACAGCCTTTCAGATTTTTCATCTAGTTGTTTTATTACCCAGAATGAAATGTTAAGATCCCAAAATATAATTTGTACTTTTTATTAACATGATAATGTTAAATTACAGATACCAAGTGAAACTTCATAGCAATAAATTTAACTTAGATGAAATATACAAATTCTATTAAATATCACATATCAAAACTGACACAAGAGATAAGAAAAGTGTAAGTAGTCATATCTACTTTAAGCACTAAATTGATGATTTTGAAAACACTTTTCCATAAAGAAAATACCATATCTAGATACTTCAGTGGTGAATTTTATCAAATATGCAAAAGAGGAGATAATCAAAATCTTATGTAAGCTTTCAGGAAATGTAGAAGGAAACTCAATTTCTTTTTAAGGCTCACATAATTTTAATAATAAAATCTGATAAAATATCACAAGCAAAGGAAATTACAAAAACCATTACTATATGAACATAAAATATCTTTAATAAAATATAGCAATTCTTCTCAGGACAAAGTGGGTTTTCTCCTAGAAATGTGATATTACTTTAACAATAGAAAGTCAATTAAAATAATTCATTGCAATAACAGTAAAACAGAAAAAAAATCTGATAATCTCAATAGAGCTTGGAAAATATATCAAAACCCAACATATATTTATAGAAAAACACTTATAAAAATTTTTTTTAGGAAATGAAAGAAGCACTATTTTCAACTGGACAAAGGAAGTGTTTTACAAATAGTGTGGCCATTATTTTTAGAGTGATAACAGTAATTCAGTGAATGATTTCCCCTGAGGCCTGAAAGGGGGAGGGCTGTCTGCTCTCATCCTTGTTGATGTTATCCATCAGAAAAAGATAAGAAAAAAAATAATGGAAGTTTTATAAAGGAAACAGTAAGGTATTCATGGATGAAATAATTGTTTCTATAGAAAACTTTACAGAATCTTTCTGAAAAAACCTACTAGATCAAATAAATGTAATCATGTTACCAGATTCATGGTCAATATTCACAAAAGCAAAGAATTGGATAATAAAACTTTAAAAATGCCATTTACAATAGCATTAACAAGCATTTTTAAAAGTAAGACTATATTTAACAAAAATTATGGAAAACCCCTACTTTCAAAATCTAGGAGTAGTGAGATAAGTTGAAGACTTACAGAGAGATGTTCTATGATCACACCCTGGGATCTCAGCATTGTTGCCAGTCTCCCCCGATGGACCTATAGAGTAAACACCATCGGAATCATCAAATGTCAGTCTTTGTAAGCAGAAATCAATGAACTGATGCTAAGATATTAATTGACATGCAATGACTCAGATTAGCCAATGAGAGAGAGAGAGAGAGAGAGAGAGAGAGAGAGAGAGAGAGAGAGAGAGATCAAAGTTGAATGCCAAACCCTGATTTCAAGGACTGCAGTAAAGCCATGTTCGTGGTTTTAGCACAAAGATATACCAGAATTGAGGGTGGAGAAACAGAACGAGCCGGGGGTGGGCGGGGAGAGAGAGAGGTGATTTTCAAGCAAAGATAACGAAGTGAGGAAAGGAAAAATCTTACGACTCATTCTGCTGAAAGAAAGAACTAGCCATTTTGGGGAGAAAAATGACCCCTCCTCCATATCACTGTTATTGAACCTATGTCCATCAATACTGCTGATGGTAGAGTCAGGCTTGGCTTTACAATTACATTTAGCTTCTTATAAGTTTCACTTTTTTATTGTTATATGTTACACAATTTACATATTTTTGTGGTCTAGGGAGTGAACTGTGAGGATGGCTGAGGCCTGAGCCTCAGCAACTCCGTTTTAAAACTCCAGTTTGAACCCTGCCGTCTCAGCAAGCAACCTACAGAGCCCTCCAGGTGGCCCTGAGGCGCAAACAAGTCACTTTCCCGCCCTGACAGACTCCCAGGGAAGCCTCCGGCAGGCTGTGCTCCCGGCTAAGGGGGAGGGTCGGGTGGGACCACCAGACCAGGTGCTTTGACCCCAGGGTAAGGGACCTAACTGAGAGACCCCGTGGCAGCTAATCAGGACTGAAAGGGGGGTCCACTGCCCCCAAATTTGGTGTAAATCGTGGCGCAAATGAAGCTGAGAGCCTGGTGAGGACCTGGAGTGACCCCAGCCCTCGTCATCTGCTGGTCCTCTGCGTGGTCCTCACCGCTCTCAAGCCCTGGGGTCACATCTGGACCCTGGTGAGAACAGCCATGTCTCCCTGGGACCCTCTCCTCAGCCGGCCCTCAGCTCCACCCCAGACGCTGCCTCGCTTCCTGACCTGATCACCTCAGTCTGAGTGAGCGGGCCTCTGTGGACTGAGAGCCTAAGGCTGGAGACCTCTGATCTGACCTGAGGTTAGCAGGCAGAGGGACTGTCTGTCAGGCGCCTGTCACGAAACGTGTGAGTGCAGTGCCCAGGACTGATCTGTGAATTAGATAATCTGGAACCGTTTGCTGTGGATTGATCCTGTCTACTGCAGGGCCCAGCATTAGGGCCTGTCGTTCCTTGATCGAGAACCCGTAGGTGAATTGTATTGAGGGAGTAGAGCGAACAAAGCATTGAAAGGGGCGGAAGCGCGGGGGTGTTCCTTACTTCTCCCTCGGCTGCACGGGTCACCCCTTGGCCATGGCAACATGGACCCAGGAGCCCGACCTCTGAGCTACACCCTGCTCTCCCAGCCCTCTGTGTGTAAAGGTTTTATTTTGAGGCGGGTCTTGTTAGTGGCAGAGGCTGGCCTCAAATTTGTGAGGCTGGTGCCTCGGCTCCCCAGGGCTGGGAGCCAGGCGTGGCCGCAGGCCGGGCTCCTACCTCTCCCTTCTGGATTGTGCTACTCCAGGTTAGAGCTTGCTGCCATCATTTCCCTCCCTCTTCCACTGAACCCACCCAGTGCCACGTGCTCTGGTCCGCGCTGTGGGGCAGGTCCCCGTCAGGCCTCTCCTTCCGGGACCAGGTCTACCAAGCACCAGGAGCCTGCTCCTCTATGACAGTGAGGACTATAAATGGGGACATCCAAACGCACAGCTCCCTGCAGGCCCCACAGCGTGGCACTCACCGTGGGTTGGACCGTCACCTGGCCCTCCAGGCGTTGGCAGGGGCGAGCCACGGATCAGCCGTGTGGCCTCTCGCTCCCGTCTGCCGCAGGCTGGAGTCCTGCTCACTGCAGGGCGGAGGGGTGGGCGGGGGGCAGTGCTGTTTCCTGAAGGCCATCTTTCCCCAGTCACTGGAGGCATCGCCCGCTGACTCCCGCATCCAGAGCTGCTGTGAACCCCGGTCTGTGTGGGGTAAGCGACCCTCTCTGAACACGCCACCTTAGCCCTGGTGCTGGCTTCTCCTCCATTCTCCTCGGCAGCAGGGAGACTTCCCACTCAGACACACAGCCCCCTTCTGGGACACCCTGCGCTGGTGTCTAGGCCTGGCCTTTTAACTTGCATCCCATCTGGGCCTGTTTTTTCTACATTTTGAGGAATTGTTGCTGGCTCTATTTCCTAAACTTTCAGTTAAATATTTTTCTTGAATATATTGATCAAAATGCTTTTGACCTTCCACTAAGAGAGGGCTCAACTCACAACTGTCTAAACAGAAAGAGCGCATCAAGTACTTCCCACGGCCGAGCCCGGGCTGCGGGCACAGCTGTTAGTTACCTACCTCAGCCGCTTAAGGGCGGGCAGTGCCACGGCTCCCTGGGCCACTTCAGCACTGCCTTAGAGCTGCGTGGTGACAGGATGGCTGCCGCCGCACCCTGCTCTCATGGGACAGATTTGAAGAAAGGAAATGCCTGCCTTGTGTCCTTTCCAAGAGTGAAACTGTCTATGTTGGTCAGCTTTGCGTCACGGTGACTAAACCACCTGACAAGAGCAGCGTGGAGGAGGGAAGAGTGCTGGGCTCACGGTTCACGGTCCAGTCCCACATCTGACCTGTCCATACCTCAGGCCGGAGGTGAGACAAGAATCAGAGCCAAGGACACGACAGAGGACTGCAGCTCGGGACGTGGATACCAGCAATCAGACCGCCACAGTGCAAGGTCCCCAAGGCACCCCCGGGACGCTTCCTCTATCACGCCCTCCCGCCACAGGCACCACCCGTTAGTCCACCCAGTTGCCAACCCCAGATGGACTGACCAGCTGACCAGGTCACAGCTCTGCTGACCTCTTCTCTTGACCACGCCCTCCCGCCACGGGCACCACCCATTAGTCCATCCAGTTGCCAACTCCCAGATACTGACCAGCTGACAGGTCACAGCTCTGCTGACCTCCTCTCTTGACCACGCCCTCCCGCCACGGGCACCACCCGTTAGTCCACCCAGTTGCCAACCCCAGATGGACTGACCAGCTGACCAGGTCACAGCTCTGCTGACCTCTTCTCTTGACCATGCCCTCCCGCCACGGGCACCACCCGTTAGCCCACCCAGTTGCCAACCCCAGATGGACTGACCAGCTGACAGGTCACAGCTCTGCTGATCTCCTCTCTTGACCACGCCCTCCCGCCACGGGCACCACCCGTTAGTCCACCCAGTTGCCAACCCCAGATGGACTGACCAGCTGACAGGTCACAGCTCTGCTGATCGGGTCTCTTTGCCTCGGAAGCATACTGCACTCTCCGTCTGTGAGCTTCAGGGCCACCTCAGGGTCAAGCCCTACCTCTGCCCCAAGCCCCACACCATCTTTTCTTCGAACCTCGTTAGCTGGCACTGTATCACACCCAGTCCTAAGCCCAGTCACATGGCAGATGGCACACACCTGACAGAGGGCAGAACCACCACCATGGCTCGGGCTCATCTCGCGCCAGTCCTGGTGCAGCAGAAGGACAGGGTGCCTGTTGCGCACTCACCAAACGTGACACCTAGGAATCAGGGACGTGGACAGCCAGGCTTCCGCAGGAGGGCAGGTGTGCCCACCGCAGCCAGAGAGCTATGCCCAGCCGCTCCTTCCTGTTGTGGCAGCTCCAACCTCAAAATATCCCTTCTTTGATGGACGCTGCTGTTCTTATCGCCTCAGAAGATCCCAACTGAAGTTCTGTTGATGCACTCTTAGATTTTTCTAACAAATTGCATTTTTATGAGTTTGGGGGTTTTTGTTTTTGTTTTTTGCAGTGCTGTGGATTGAACCCAGGGCCTCGGGCATGCCAGGAGAGCCTCAATCCCTGTGCTGCACCCTAGCCTGTGAGATTATTTTATTCTCTCCCATCTACATCTTGTCTTTCATGATACTGGCATCCCGAGACTGTCTTTCTTTTAAAATTTTAAATTACCATGTAATAACGGCACAGTGTGATAGTTTGCTGTAGTATGAAGCATGGAGTGATTAGCTGAGAAGTCTATGTTGGGGGAGAAGCCTGCCCAGTCCTGGAGGGAAGAGGATTGGGTGGACTGGACAGGGCCTTCCAAGGCCAATGGCCGAGGAGGAGAAGTGTGAGGCCTGGGTGGATCCTCCCTTGGTCCCGAAGTCCTGCCCGTGTAGAGGGACCACAACTCTCTCATCTATGTCCACGTTGGCAGATCTGCAGCCTCAGGAAGTGGTCAGTGCACTCAAAGCCCTCTGGTCTAGACACCTACAGTCTCGAGTGAACCACGGTGCTGTGCGACAGAACCCAGCTACTGTCCCTCTCTCTGGGTCTGTGAGCCCCCGAGGGCCTCTCCCCACCCGTCCACTGCCTGTTGGTCCTCCTGTGTCTGAATCTCAGATGCCACAGCCAAGAGCCTGCTGGAGGCTGGACACCGCAGGGGGCTCAGGACGGTCAGGCCAGAGGAGTGCGGCTGTTCTCCAGGGAGATCCCTAGAGAAGTAGGCAGAGGCCTTGTTCTAAAGGACACTCAGTTTCTCAGTTTAGGAAAGAGCAGCCTGTAGGTCGGTTCCACAGAGAGGGCGGAGGAGGGCCGGCCGCTCCCTGTCTGCCTGTGCCTCCGGCAGTGCCTCCTGCTGTAGGCCTGCCCTGCCTCCCGACTGCTCCCACCCTGCCCGCCTCCTGCCCACCTCCAGGCTGCAGAGGCCAGCTCTGTCCCCCTCCGCCTCAGCCCTCTACACCGGGCAGGACTTCGGGACCAAGGGAGGATCCACCCAGGCCTCACACTTCTCCTCCTCAGCCATCGGCCTTGGAAGGCCCTGTCCTCTTCCCTCCAGGACTGGGCAGGCCTCTCCCCAGGCCCCAGAGGGGACACCCTGTGTGGGGTGGGTAGAGCAACAGCATGCCACCAAGGTTGACCCGGCGGGTACACAGGAGGCCCGGGGTGCAGCACAGAAGTGGGAAGGGAGAAGGTGCTGCTAGGCTGGGGACCTGACCCACCGTCACCCTGGGGCCCAGGGACAGCAAGAGGGAGCTCGCTTGCCTCCACGGCCCGCATGCCCCGAAACTGCAGATTCCACCCCCCGAGATGAGGCAAGGAGAGGTTCCCATGGTGTCCCCTGGCCCTCGCTGCCTTCCCGCTGCTCAGACCTGACAGCAGTAGCAAGTTGAGCATCCCAGACCTGAAAGTCCCCAAAAGCTCCACAGTGGATCCTCTTAGTGCCCACCCCATGGCACAAGTGGGGAGTTCCACACTATGGAGTGTGCACGGGTGTGTGTGCACGCGTGTGTGTGTGTGTGTGCGCGCGCGCGCGGTGCAAAATTACCACAGGCTATGAGCACAAGGCACATTTGAGAGATAAATAAATTTTGTGTTTTGACTTGGGTTCCATTCAATTATGTATCTGCAACTATTCCCCAAAAAATCACCTTTAATCTGAAATCTAAGATAGTTTTGGTCCTGAGCCCTTAGGATAAGGGACGCTCACCCTGCTCCGCAGTCACCTGAGCTTATAGCTGCCCACCTCTGGCCTTGCCCCTGGAGCCTGGGTCTGGGGAGGACCAGGGGCCCTGGAAAGCTTTCCCAGCCAGCTCTGGGCACTGCTGCCGCTGACCCTGGACCACGGGCCGTCGTGACCCCAGCAGGGCCCCTGCCATCCTGCTCCCACCGCCGAGCCCACCGCCTCACACCCAAAGTGCACGTAGCGTCTCCATCTGTGACATCTTCTCTGTGTTTATACTAAATTTTTATTGACCGTCATTTTAGTGGCTTCTGGGGAGAAAGAAATATACATAAATAACTGTGTATGATCAGTTGTATTTTGTGAAGTTTTATAAAAGAGTTTTCAAACTGGTATTTAAAGGGGTAATTTCTATTTAACTGAAAATTAACTTTCCCTTCTGATGGTGACAGATAAATGGAGTGTCACAGTATTATCATAAAATGATAGTTTTGAGTCTAAGACTCCATTTGACCTCTACTTGACCTAATGCACATGGATAGCACTTTACCCAGCAGCTTCATCTGTAAAATGTCAATATCATAATTATACTTGATTTTCATTTAATAGGAGTATTTTGAGGTTAAATGAGAAATTATTTATGGGACATTTAAAGACCTGCTCCACAGTGATGAAGTTCCATGTGCTGTAGGTCTTGGCCCTGAGTGGCCTCAGACCCAGGCGGGCACTGTCTAACCCACCCTCCCTGGCACCCCGGGGAGAAGCCAGCGGGGCTGGAAGGGAATGCGCTCCAAGGCAGGCGAGCCTCAGCTCGGATTTGATCCGGACCGCTGGTCACGGGGCCCGAGGACCTCGGCAGAGAGCTGCATCCGACCAAGGCCCAGCAGCTCATCGGAAAGTGCAGGCCGAGGGACACGGAAAACAGTAGAACCCGGAAAGATGACAACATGAGCCAGCAGTTAACTCCCAAGGGGGCAGAACCTGCTAGCAAGTCAGCTCTCTGCCCGTGGCTTGCTAAATAAGACAGAATTCCACCTATAAATCAGAAATGGCTTCTTTAAGTGACTTCCAGAAGTGTCACAACTGGACACTTCTGTGAGGTCCTTTATGATTCTTAAAGATGTCACCTCCCTCCATGCAGCAGTTGCCCTTCTGTCCTGTGTCTCTCTTATGAAAAGGGCTGCGTGGGGGACACGGCTACCCAGGGGCAGCATCCTGTTTATCCCCTGCTTTCAAATGCACAGACCCCAGGTCTGAATGCATCACATTCTGAGGTGTTGAGGACTTCTAGCTTCAACATATGAATTTTGAAGGGACACAATGTAGCCCAGTGGTGACGGGTAAGGCCCTCCCACAGTGCCCTCCTGACCACACCAAATAGTGCTCTTCTGAGACCCCAGGCCGACATCTCCCCTGGTCAGTTTAAGGCAGGTGCTAAAATACGAAAGGCCACCACACTTGGCTTGTCCAGCAAGGGCCCTATGGGTGGGTGCACCAGTCCCTCCTGGAGACCCTTATCTCAGGCTCTCACGGGGCTTCAGCTCTGGTGTCCCTCCCTCGTGGCAGTCATGCAGGGCGTCCCCCAAGGTGACCCGTACTCTGCTCACAGTTCCCTGCCTGAGCACTTGGTGAGGCCATAGTCACCCTTGCAGCAAGCAGGCGAGCAGCCATGTTCAGGGCTGCATTAGTGAGCTTCAACATGCATGTCAGTGCGTGCCGGACCCGGCCTCTCCAACTAGCTCAGGAAGAGACGGGCTGGGGGCTTCCACCTCCTCCAACATCATCCAGCGAGCCAGGGCAGAGCAGAACAGGCCCCCCACCCTGATCGCAGCCTCGTGGCTCTCCCTGGCAGCAACTCCACCTTGGTCAGCCAGACAGGCCGTTTCCAGCCCGCTTACTTATCACACTCTCCTGCCTCCAGAGGAGGCTGGAGAGACACCGTGGTCCCACAGGGGCACCAGCTCCTCCTCTGCCTCACACGGAGCTCTGGTATGACTGGATGGCAGAAGCCACAAGTCTATGGTCATCTGGATTTTTTCATTTATTTTAATGACCTATTACAGTAATGATATGGTTGATTCATTTAATATTGTTGAAAATAATGATTTCTTTGAAGGAAAAGCAAAGCCAATTCAGAGGTGGCTCTGGGTTGGGGCGGCTCTGGAGCCCAGTGGGCCACCACACGGAGCAGCAGGGGGCGCTCCGGGGTGTCCTGGAGGGTTTCCATCAGCACTAGGCTGTCACAGCACCAAGGGACCCTTGGCCAGCAAGCAGAGCCTTTCTAGCTTTCTCTGCCAACCAGGGAAAGGTGACTACAAAAGACCTGTGACCCAAACACGGGGAGCTTGGATGGACTCTAAGACAGCCAGGCAGTGCCTTCTCTCAGTTGACCACGTAGTGTTTTCAGTTAGATTTTAATAAATTCCTTAGACAATTGGCATCGGTCTTTGGTTAACAGACACATTTTCATGACAATAGCCAACACTTTCCCAAGTGTGTGTGTGTGTGTGTGTGTGTGTGTGTGTGTGTGTTAGCTAGGGGCTGTGCTTGTCTCTGCTGTGTGTGTGTGTGTGTGTGTGTGTGTTAGCTAGGGGCTGTGCTTGTCTCTGCTGTGTGTGTGTGTGTGTGTGTGTGTGTGTGTGTGTGTGTTAGCTAGGGGCTGTGCTTGTCTCTGCTGTGTGTGTGTGTGTGTGTGTTAGCTAGGGGCTGTGCTTGTCTCTGCTGTGTGTGTGTGTGTGTGTGTGTTAGCTAGGGGCTGTGCTTGTCTCTGCTGTGTGTGTGTGTGTGTGTGTGTGTGTGTTAGCTAGGGGCTGTGCTTGTCTCTGCTGTGTGTGTGTGTGTGTGTGTTAGCTAGGGGCAGTGTTTTTCTCTGCTGTGTGTGTGTGTGTGTGTGTGTGTGTGTGTTAGCTAAAGGCTGTGCTTGTCTCTGCATTTCTGGGGCCCATGGGATAAAATTATAGTGAAAAATTCAGCAGCAGTCAATTTTTCTCAACTTGCCTGAAACTGGTTTCACGCTTCTTCATTTTAATAGAAAGCAAATGAAGGGTGCTGACTCATTAACAGGCTGCACCCAGAGGTGTGAACCCGGCCTGGGCCAGGCATGGCTACAGGCTAGTATTTCAGAAGGTGAGAAAATAACTGTACTTAACGCTAAGGAATTGCATTTGAAGTGCAGATTTGGAGGGGCTGTTTACGAGGGCTTTCCAAACTGAAGAATATCCCAGGCTGTTCAAGCACTGCCAAGATCAAGAATATATTTTATTCAAAAGAATCCAGCAGACAAAAAGGGTGCATCTATTTTGAATTTATTTTTCATTGTGCAGAGAGGACAAGGGTGATTGCCTAGCTCAGAACATCTGGTCCATAGTCACTACCGCCACCACTGGGGTAAAGCTCTAACACACTGATGGCTTTCAACCTTTTTGATTTTTAGTCACAGAATTCAGTATTTCAACGTGATCTAAACTGGAGCCCTCTGCATGAAATGCTTAAGAAAACCGATGCTTTGGCTGGGGACAGCAGAAGCCTGGACCCTCCGACTGGGCTTCCGGGGGAGTGTTGGAGAGTCGTTGTTTGTCCTTCAGTGGTGTCCCGTGTAGGTAAGTTCCCGACCACACCACACCGCACACTCCCCAGCTGGGAGTGGCGGTACACCAAGGGCAGCCAGGTGCTCTCCCGCGGCAGGACTGTGCGCATCGCCTTTACCCTATCTGGCTCGGCAAGACTGGTATCATTATCCTTAATTTATAAACGAGGAGCGGAGACACAGGTCGGAGCTGGGGTCAGAACAGGAGTGGGCTTTTCTGCAGGGCTCAGGCTCCCTCCAGAAGCCTGAGCTTCCCAAGCAGGTGTCTACGGAAGCCCATGCCGGACTCGGTTTTCACTTTGCAATAACTCCAGGCCCGAGTGTGCGGATGTTCCCTGCTGCTTGGTGTGGTTCATGAGGGAGTAGGACACTGGAATACCATTTAACAATGGTATTCTGGCAAAGGGTGGATTTTCAGTCCCATTTACTAACTTAGATAAACTCCTCCCGGCTCCTGGTAGCCTTTGTTAGGGATTACCTTGTGGCCAAGTGCAGCACCTGCAGGCTCCTCCTAACCAGCAAAGAAGAGAGGTGACCCGAAGAGTCAATGACAAGGTCGTGCCTCAGGAAGGCCTCATGACATACAGCAGGATGCAGGAGCAGATCAGGGCAGCCACAGGTGACCAGGTGGCAGGCGCAGCCCCTAGGACCAGCCCTGCAGTGCCCGCACCAGCCAAGTTTCCATCTCTGCCCACCAGCACTGCCCCTGGACTCCCTGGGCTGGTGCCCGGTTGGTGAGTTGCATTGGGGGTATTGGAGCAGTATCTCCGCCCACCAGCACTGCCCCCTGGACTCCCTGGGCTGGTGCCTGGTTGGTGAGTTGCATTGGGGGCATTGGAGCAGTCTCCACGCATGTGTGTCCAGTTCATGTCCGACCTGTGTAAGCCCACAAAATAATTCCGCAATCCTTGAGATGGTTAGAGAGGGTCTTGCTGCCTTGCTCAGGTCTGGGGAGCACTGCGCACAGTGAGGGTCCATCTGCAGCGTTGGCTTATGAGGAAACCTCACGTGAAGGACCTAAAGACCAGTCAACTGCATGGAGTAACGGGTTAACCCACTTTTTTTTCTTCTTTACAGATTTACTGAAACCTCATGAGCAATCTAAATATAAAATCTGCCAATCGCCAGGCGTGTGTGTGTCTTTCAGGGTCCAATCGGATATCTTCTTTGGCTATAGTATTAATACCGACTTCATCAGCATTGATTTTAATTTTATTAAAAAGTGAATTATTAATTTTATTAGTGTTAATCCAAAACCAAAATCCTTCCTTAAATTGTTCAGTTCAAGTTACAAATGTTGTTATTTTATCACTAAATTTAACAAAATTTAACAATGGTATTCTGGCAAAGGGTTGATTTTCAGTCCCATTTACTAACTTAGATAAACTCCTTTACAAATTTTAAACTACACATATAAACATAATATATTCCATTTCCTCAAAGATCTGACTGAAACTTTCCCTGTATTTAAGTAACTTTATAAGTCTACTAAATTAAACTTTTAAATACAATGAACCTTAAATTTGCTTTAATACTTAATAAAAATATTTTTAAATAAAAAATTATATGGCTAAGTGAATTACTCCATTACACATTTAAAATTGGAGTACAAAGCTAAACCTTTCTTCTAATTGCTCATTGTTGGTATTTAGACTTTGCTAATAACTAAAATTCCAAATTTTTCTAGATTCCTGACACAAAGACACTGATAATATCATTCTGGTTTTTTAAGCATTTTAGCAGTTAATTCAGAATCTTAGTTTTGAAACCCACTTGCACAGTAAGGAACAATTATTCTATCTGCACAGTGAGGAAGCGGCATCTGAGGGCCCCAGGGAGCTGGCGGAGCTGGTGCGCCTGGGCTGGCCCACCTCATGGCCGAGCCCAGGGTTCAGCAGGGTGCTCTCCTAGGCCGTGGGGCACACACGATTGTCCATTGACCTCAGAGGACCACATGCCCAACCACAGCCTGCCTGCAACTCAGGATCCTTCGTTTTTTCAATTAACCCATTAAGTCCCAAGTTCTCAATTCCCCAAGCTGATAGTTATTTCAGTCCCCATACTTGGTGTATTTATGGCTTGACTAAGTTTTTCTCAGTGTTTCACGTCGGGGACAATGGGACAATATGGGTTAAAATGCACGAAGGCACTTTTCAGCTAACTCAAAGACATTTGGACCTGTCAGGACCCCGCGTTCCTTTCATATATTTCCCGTCTGCTAAAGTGGAATTCTAAATATCTCTTATGACTGGCACCCTATCAGTCACGGCTTTTAAAATCATTCCTCTGACATGACCCATTTGTAAGATTCATAGAAATTAATTTGATTAATAGCCCAGTTATTTTCAAATGTTTATGTTGTTTGAAACTCTTTGTTCAGTTATCATGCTATTCAAAAGTATGAACAGATAAAGCCAAGACTCCAGGCGTGAGACTCCAGGGAAGGCCCCTCCCTCTCGCCTTACGGCCTTGGCTGTCAGCCCCGCACCATCTCCTCGCCTGGCTGAGCGGTCAGGGTGAGGCCTGAGTCTTGGGGGCAACACACCATGGTCCTGGAGCTCGGGATGATGACGGGGTCTGAGAAAATCCAGTAAAATCCTGGAGCAAAAGTGGCGGTGAGACGGGAACTGGAGGACTCCAGCTTTGTGTAAAATCCATATTTTAGCTCCTTCCCGGCATATGCTAGACCCCATTTCCCAGCTCCCGTGCAATCAGAAATGTCCATGAGATGGGAGTCTAACCAAAGGACCATGGATTGATACCAGGTGCCCATGTTCAGGCCCACCACACAGTGGTCTTCTCCATGTCCTCTCCTCCCGTGGCTGGCAGGGAGGGTCACAGCCCTACCTGCAAAGTCCCATCAGCCTGGTCAGTGCAAATCCACATGGACAAGGGACACTCCATCACCATGCTCTGTTCAGCACGGCACATCAAAAAACAGACCTGTCCTGTGCCAGAGCCAGTAGGCCTCTGGGGACTTACTTGTTATGGTGGCTCCCTTAAACTAATACAGCAATCAAAGAACCCATCTCCCTGTGTCCCTTTTCTTGGACTTCTGCGGTAAGGCTCTACTCATGGTCAATGTCTCAAGTCCGTTGGAGAAGGTGTCCATTGACTGTGTCCACTCAGATGGACACAGGCCGGTGGCCAGTTGACCGTGGACCCTACCACATCAACACACAGCTCACTGAGGGACGGGGGGTGGGGGTAGGGGGCTTCTCTAGACTTGTGAGTCCGGCCTCTCCTGGGGGCCGAGGCGATCGCAGGGATTTCAGGGCAGAACAACTCTGCTAAAGAGAGCGGCCAGCCTCCTCACAACCACGTAGGTTACCTCACTGACACACAGAGGCTGCTCAGCAAGTCAGCAGAAGACACCCACCATCAGGGGTGAGCTGGACGAACCGGAGCCAGAGCCACGCGATGGCCATGTGGGCTGGCCTTTGCCACTGGAGCCAACTGGTCCCGCGAGGGTCAGTTCAGACTCCTCCAGCACCGTGTGCATGCAGGAAACGCATCTCCGTGCTGGCAGCCCTTCCCGCCCACTGCAGGGCCAGCGGTCTCAGCCAGCGGTCTCCAGCACCCTTCGGCACTTGGCTCAAGCCTCGTTCCCTCAGGGAGGCCCAGGGGCCTTGGGTGAGGGGCCACGTCCCACGGCACCACGGCATGCTCTGAGCACCAGGGAGTTCTCTTCTCTCACCGGACGGTGACTTGGGGCTGAGGTGGTGTCTTCCTCCTGCAAACCACCTTGCCTTCAGCATCACCCGTCCAGTAAGATCCTGCGAATGAGTCAGTCAGCGCTTCTCTGGCGTCGTGACGACTGAAGAGCAGACTCATTAGTGGAGGTTGCAGTCCCCAGCCTCCATGTCACCGTGGAGCGAGCACAAGCACTGTCCCCGTCATCTCTCACCTTCTGCTTCCTTTCCAGCATTAAGACAGAGTGTGGAAGGCAGGAAAAGGTTAAACATGTAGCAATTTGTTTGACATGAAAAGAAAAAGATACGAAGAAATTTTAATAAAAATACAACCCTACCAGGACTTGGACTCATTACCTCTGCAATATAAGGAAGACACCAGGCAATGTGAATTTACAGGTGTTAATTAGCCAACAGAGGGCTCCTCGATTGTTCCCCGAGTACCACACAGACAGAGAGGAAGGGAGGATCCAATCCGAGAGCAGCCCCTGCCCCGCAGGAAGCACTCCAGTCGAGCACAGTGTCGGGCAAAGCAGGTTAATTTACTGCTTGTTTTTCTGCTTCCACCAAATTTGTTGAAGAAAATGAATCTCTGCTCATGGCCGTAAATCCCTACATCCTCAAAGCACACTCACGGTTTCCCAGCTGAGGCTCCAGGAGCAACAGGAGACAGCCTCCTCCCGGAGCCTCAACAGCCACGCCCACCTTCCTGGGCAGGGCCTCCCGGAACTGCCCACCTGTTCTGTGGACAGGTGCCCTTGGAAACAGGCACACATTCTATCTTTTGAACCTGACCAGTTGATCTGCAAGGAATTCCTGTTCCCTTCCGAGATTCTGAATTGCCCTAACTGTGCGCATGAGGGTGGTTTAGAATGTACCCTGCGGTCACAATTAATTAAACCACACTCACTCCCACACATAACCACACTCAGGTGTTTCCACAGGCACTGAACAGCAGCCTCATGCTTCCCTGCTGGTTGCTGCGAGCTAGGGACACAGGCACAGGTAAGACCAGCCTATCATTGCAACTGTGACAATCCAGCTACACTGCTTTCTCACCCAGGGGGCCATTCACGCGCCCTGGTGTCCCCTGGATTGTGGTTCTGGGCACGCAGAGTGATTGGAAGACTCAGACAGGGGGACACAGACACAGAGCGCTTTGAAGCCAGCAGGTGTACATTGTCTGCTGCTGGGAAGCACCCAGTGAATCCCTCCTACAGGATCCTTGTCTCCCAGTCCTCACAGCAAACCTTCTGCTCCACATAACAGACAGGTCCACTGAGGCTCCAAGGGCACAGTCTGGCTCAGGATCCTCACTCAGAGCCAGGACTCTGCGAGATCAGATGGCGAGGGCCCCCAGCTCATCAAGACAGGGGCGTGGTTACCGACTCCCAGCCAGGGGGCCGCGGTCTGTCTGCAGTTCCTCCAGCTCTTGGGCTCTGGGAGTTCTGGGACAAGGATGCATTAGCATTGGTTTCTGGTCGGAATCAACCTCTCCTGAAGTCCAGACGCAGCTCCCTGGTGCACCCGCCAGAAGAGCTGCGTGTCCTCTGCACACCCGCGTTGGAGGTGCCCCGACTCCTTGGGGTGATCAGGTGCAGGGAAAGGGGGCGACACTGGCTTCTGAGGTCTCAGGTGCTGCCATGGTGGTTCTCGGCCTCAGACTTCACAGCTGCCCATGTCCAGCAGTTAGCACAGGGGTGAGATCCTGGCCAGCCGTGAGGGAAGGAGTGCAGAGACACAGGCCAGCTCCCCAAAGAGGGGTCATTCCTGATACCGGGAGGACAGGGTTTCCAAGAACAGTACCATGTCCAGCTGGGAACTGGTCAGAGGGGAGGAAACCAGCAGGGTCAATTTACATGGGATCTGACAGCTGGACCTTGTTGAGAAGAACCATGAGAAATTGTCAACTCTTGATCATTTTTGACCTAAAAAATCGCCGAATTGCACCTAGGTCACTCAGACAGTAGCAGCTCCTTTACCAGAGCCACCACGGCCACCCGTCTGTAAGACTGCGGGGGGGGGGGGGGGCGATCCTACCTACAGCCTCAGGCACCATGGAGAGGCAGGTGTGCAGGGCCCCTGTGAGGGCCGTCTGTAAGACTGCGGGGGGGGGGGGGGGGGGCGATCCTACCTACAGCCTCAGGCACCATGGAGAGGTGTGCAGGGCCCTGTGAGGGCTGGACAGGGGCACAGGCTGCACTGACAGGGCGTGGGCAGAATGCAGGTGCACCAGTATTTGCCACGGAGCTGTCCACAGCCTCCGCCCACACTGCCCCCTGGTGTGAGCTAGCCTGTACCTATACTGCCCCCAGGAGTGAGCTAGCCTTCACCTACGCTGCCCCCAGGAGTGAGCTAGCCTGCACCCACACTGCCCCAGGAGTGAGCTAGCCTGCACCCACACTGCCCCAGGAGTGAGCTAGCCTGCACCCACGCTGCCCCAGGAGTGAGCTAGCCTGCACCCACGCTGCCCCCAGGAGTGAGATAGCCTGCACCCACACTGCCCCCAGGAGTGAGATAGCCTGCACCCACACTGCCCCAGGAGTGAGCTAGCCTGTACCCACACTGCCCCCAGGAGTGAGATAGCCTGTACCCACACTGCCCCCAGGAGTGAGATAGCCTGCACCCACACTGCCCCAGGAGTGAGCTAGCCTGCACCCACACTGCCCCAGGAGTGAGCTAGCCTGCACCCACGCTGCCCCCAGGAGTGAGCTAGCCTGCACCCACGCTGCCCCCAGGAGTGAGCTAACCTGCACCCACACTGCCCCAGGAGTGAGCTAGCCTGCACCCACACTGCCCCAGGAGTGAGCTAGCCTGCACCCACACTGCCCCAGGAGTGAGCTAGCCTGCACCCACGCTGCCCCCAGGAGTGAGCTAGCCTGCACCCACACTGCCCCAGGAGTGAGCTAGCCTGCACCCACGCTGCCCCCAGGAGTGACCTAGCCTGCACCCACACTGCCCCAGGAGTGAGCTAGCCTGCACCCACACTGCCCCAGGAGTGAGCTAGCCTGCACCCACGCTGCCCCAGCAGTGAGCTAGCCTGCACCCACACTGCCCCAGGAGTGAGCTAGCCTTCACCCACGCTGCCCCCAGGAGTGAGATAGCCTGCACCCACACTGCCCCCAGGAGTGAGATAGCCTGCACCCACACTGCCCCCAGGAGTGAGCTAGCCTGTACCCACACTGCCCCAGCAGTGAGCTAGCCTGCACCCACACTGCCCCAGGAGTGAGCTAGCCTGCACCCACACTGCCCCATGAGTGAGCTAGCCTGCACCCACACTACCCCAGGAATGAGATAGCCTTCACCCACACTGCCCCAGGAGTGAGCTAGCCTGCACCCACGCTGCCCCAGCAGTGAGCTAGCCTGCACCCACGCTGCCCCAGGAGTGAGCTAGCCTTCACCCACACTGCCCCCAGGAGTGAGCTAGCCTGCACCCACGCTGCCCCAGGAGTGAGATAGCCTGCACCCACACTGCCCCCAGGAGTGAGCTAGCCTGTACCCACACTGCCCCAGCAGTGAGCTAGCCTGCACCCACACTGCCCCAGGAGTGAGCTAGCCTGCACCCACACTGCCCCAGGAGTGAGCTAGCCTGCACCCACACTGCCCCAGGAGTGAGCTAGCCTGCACCCACGCTGCCCCCAGGAGTGAGCTAGCCTGCACCCACGCTGCCCCCAGGAGTGAGATAGCCTGCACCCACACTGCCCCAGGAGTGAGATAGCCTGCACCCACGCTGCCCCCAGGAGTGAGATAGCCTGCACCCACACTGCCCCAGGAGTGAGCTAGCCTGTACCCACACTGCCCCAGCAGTGAGCTAGCCTGCACCCACACTGCCCCAGGAGTGAGATAGCCTGTACCCACACTGCCCCAGGAGTGAGCTAGCCTGCACCCACACTGCCCCAGGAGTGAGATAGCCTTCACCCACACTGCCCCCAGGAGTGAGCTAGCCTGCACCCACACTGCCCCAGGAGTGAGCTAGCCTGCACCCACACTGCCCCAGGAGTGAGCTAGCCTGCACCCACACTGCCCCAGGAGTGAGCTAGCCTGCACCCACACTGCCCCAGGAGTGAGCTAGCCTGCACCCACACTGCCCCAGGAGTGAGCTAGCCTGCACCCACACTGCCCCAGGAGTGAGATAGCCTTCTCCTCCCTGTTCTGTGGACACCTGAATCTGTCTTCTCCTGGGTGCCACAGGGTGGAACAGAGCCCTGTGCTCTGGGGCATCCTGATTCTCTCACAGAACACCTGAATGTGCCTGCCAGGGGCCGGGACGTGGCCTGAATGCCTGGGGGTCTTCAGGCTCACAACAGGGTGGAATACCTGTCCTTAGTCATGCTCAGGAGCAGACAGACAGCAAACTGCAGGTGCAGTGGCTACAGATTGAGCATTGTGTCTGCAGCCGACTCCACCCTCTGCCGCGGCTGCTGCCCCCCAGGGGAGATGGGTTCTGTGCACTCTCCAGGACGGCTCCACTAGTCCAGAGCCTCTGTGTACCACAGTGACAGCCACTTGGTTATAGAGGAACATCCGACCAACTTTTGCAGCACTGAGGCCTGGATACCTGCCATGGACTACTTAGAGGGGGCAGAATTTGTGTGTGGCTGCGGTGGGGAGGTCACAGCTTCAGAGGTCTCAATCCATAGATGGCTGACTCCATTGCTCTGGGCCCAAAGTGAGGCAGCACATCAGGGCAGAGGGTCCAACAGGAAAGCCGCTCAGCTCATGGCAGGGTCAGGGAGCAGGGAAGGAAGAAGAGGAGGAGGAGGAGGAGGAGGAGAGGAAGGGGCCTCAGGGCAGCCCCCAGGGCCCCACCTCCTCCCTCCACACCCCACCTGCCCACAGTCACCACCCAGTCAGTGCATTCAAACTGGGGTGTTCTCATCAGGTGGCAGCTCTCGTGATCTAACCATTTACTTCTGAACATTCGTGCATTAGCAGGAGCTTGGGGGGACACCTCATATCCAAGCCACAAGAATGATTAAATGAAATATGCCATTCAAGTAAGTTCCTTTTAACTGCTTCCTGTGGGCACTTCATGACACTGTGTCTGTGGCTTGCGGTGTGTTTCTGTTGGGCAGAGAGAGTCCAGGAGTTGGACACATCCTGTGCCCTTCCTTCAAGCTCCCGTCCCCGGCTCCTGGAGCAGGAGTCTTCCCCATGCCCCTCGACTCTCCTTCCAGAGCTCCAGTCCTTTCCTCCTCTGTGGGTTACCCACGGTTGGCGACTCGCTTCAGCACATCCCTGTTCCCAAACATCTCTTACCAGAGTTGGGAACAGTGTGCATTCGGACTCCATCAGGCTGATGACCCAACTGGTTGCATAGTCATAGGCCAACGAGTGGCTGAAAAGCGCGGTTTGGGTACTCCACTGCATAGACCCATGAGGAAACAGCAAGCACCCAATGCACGCACCATGCTCGATGCTGTGGATAGTACGCTAACGAGCAAGAGACAATGTCCTCCAAGGTCTGGCACACTTCCTGTCGTGACGCGAGGTCTGCTCTTTGCTCTGAGGTCCCTGTGTGTCTATTGAACCCCATTTCTGGTGGCCCCGTCCTTGCACCAGAGGCCTCCCTGGAACCACCCTGACCTCCATCCTGAGCTCTGGGTGCTGGCCCCTCCATGGAGCTGCTCACCGAGGCCCCTCGTGTCCTCCACGTGGAGAGCACCTTCAGGGCTGTGTCCCTGCTCTTCCCCTGAGATGCCCCCGTCCTGAGCCGCAGCCGCTCCCTTCCTCCTGCAGTCGCAGTCCTCCAGGGCGGGAGCCGTGTTCATCGGCAGGTCCCCTCGGTAGGCCACGTGCACGTGGGGAGTGGGCAGCTGTTCAGCTTAAAGACCAAGCTCCCGTAGCCCTGCACACCTCCACCACCCTGCCCAAGTGCAGGCCAGAGGAAGGGAGGGCCACACCCCAGGCACTTTTTGAGTCTGACAAGGAGGAAAAGGAATTTGATTTTAATGGGAACCCATACGATGGAATCTCCAGCTCAGGGTCGGCTTCTCTCCATTAGGACTGCTCAGACGCAGGCTCGTGGGACCCAGCTTGGGCTCTGTTTACCTGTGGGGACCCGGTCCAGAGCCCGGAGGCTTCTGAGGTTCACTTACTCGAACTTCAACAGCTTTCCAAAGTGGAGCTGCCCTGGTCAGCAGGCGCCATCAGACATCGCCCAGACCCCGCTAGGAAGGAGCAGAGGCAGGAGCAGAGCCCCCAGGCACAGGCCAGGGTCTGCACATGTGGGGAAGATGCCCGCGGGCCTCCGCAGACCAGGACCAGCCTTTGAAAGCTGAGACCCTCACCACTCAGGCTGTGGAGCCAGAACAGAGCCGCCCTCAGGCACAGAGAATGGCCCCAGGAAGCGTGTCCTTCGGGGGTCCAGGTCGGGGCCTCCGCGCTCTCCGCCTGCTCAGGTGAGGAGGCCCCACAGGAGAGCCCCCTCGGCTAGTCTCCTCTTGGGTGCTGTCACCCCACGTTAATGAGCTGATAGGATCCTTATGGTGCAACGCATCAGTGCCATCGTAGAGTGCACATTCGCACAGAGACCTGTTTGGGGGCACTTGTTAGCACAGATATTATTTAACTAAATAGCTCTTAACGGTTCCTTCAGAGCCTGCTGCATCGCTGGGTAATTCATTTTAGAATTGGGGACTTTGAAAATTCTTTTTTTTTTTTAACTTGGCCAACCCTGGTGACCTGCCTCTAGACCAGGGAGTTAGGAGGTATCACTGTGTTCAGAACAGATTTTAAAATAATGCATGATTTATCCTGGAGTAAAGAAAAGCCCCGGAGTGAAGTATAATTTTATTCCATTTTGAAGACTCTTAAAATATATATTATTTTTTCAAACAAATTGCTTCAGGGGAAGAAGAATTTTGAATTCCATCAAATACCTGGCTCCTTTGAAAATTACCTGTTGGGTTCGATCAGCAGAGAGTGGGTGTGAATTGTGTGCACAGACTGAGTGTGCGCTTGGGACCAGAGGACTCGGGTTCTGAAGGTCCTTCCGGTGAGTTCTGTGGCAGTCAAGTCGGCTTGACGAGTGGATCAAGGGCTTCGGCTGCTGCAGCGATGCCTCTGAGCATCCCGGGCTCCCCATGTCTCAGCTGGAGCCGCGGCTCCGTGTGTTCCCTCAGGGCCACTCATCAGCTGGAGAAGTGGAGGTGTGGGTGTGACAGCCGGGCTGGGGGAGCCCTTCATTGGCGATTCTGAAACCCCTCGGAGGCTCTGATGGTGGGTAAAGGGGCGCCTCGACCATGTGGTCAGAAGCTGCATGTGTCCTTCTCCTTCCTGCCTCAGGGAGACAGTAAAATCTCCAGGAAAGAGCCCTGGAGGCTTGTCTGAGGAGAAGCAGCTGTCCGTGCCTCGGCGCACCAGCCCAGGGCAGCGGCTTGCCCTCTGCAGGGGCCAGGTGTGCACACTCGGGACACTGGTCCCAGAGCTGAGGCCTGGCCATCGTCTCAGGAAGCTGACGCCCCTCTTGGAGACAAGGGTCGTCCCCTACTTGTTGATGGGGTCTGATGGGAAATGTGCAGGGCACTCACTCCCACAGAGGGTTAGTAGTCCAGAAAACAGAGAGAAACGGAATCAGATCCCCATGCCCACTGCCCACGAGTTGTGTGCACAGGTTATTTGGCTTCTGTAGTGTAAATGGAATCGTTGGAAAATGAAGACAGTAGTCGCTCATCCTCAGGGAGGTGACAAGAACCTCATCACGTGATGTTCAGAGGGCACTGCTGCTGTTCTAAGTGCTGAAATCGGCCACCGGCCCTCCCAGGCTGACCCTACCTGTGGGAGAAGTAGGGCTTCCTGGAAGGTGACCGTAAGGCGGAGCCCCTGTGCAGTGACCACTGGATGTCCTCAGCGAGGGTGATGCTTCGCCTGCATCACAGAGCTTGCAGACTTCTTCCCTGAAGGGCCGGAGGGTGGACACCCCAGGCTGTGCCCAGCAGGGCTCTGAGCAACCACCTGACCTCTCACTGCAGCACGGGGGCAGCCTGGACAAGGCACACACAAGTGGGCGCCTGAGGCCCATGGAATGTTCCGACCGGCCAGCAGCCTGCTGGAGGACTCACGCCCCTGCTCTGAACAGGAACAACTGTTCAACTGTCTGACAAAGGACAAGGTCTAAAATTCAAAGAAACAAAAACTCAGTCCAGATCCTATTGTGTCCGCCCCCTGTCCAGCCCACAGCCCTCACAACAGAGTGTCTGACTGACGGTTTGAGACCTGATTTTCCAAAGGAACTTTGGAAAGTGCAGGTTGGGGCCATCATGGCGCCCACTAGATGGGTCTGATCAGCCGCGCGGAGGAGACAGGGGAAGCTGAAGGGGTTAAGAACCAGAGGTTGCTCAGGAAGAGGAGGTGGCCCCCATCGGAGCCTTCATACACGAGCTGCGGGTTCTACTGGCTCCCTGGTGAATGCACTTTAACGGTCCTAGAAAACTTTTGAAGGCAGGGTGAGAATTGGAAATTTCAACAACATAAAAAAAAAAAAAAAAAACCTGCCTGAATATTCCACTGATTTCAAAAAAAGTGTCACCTTAGAAATCACCGCAGGACCCATCCCAGCTGCGTCCGCACACAGGCACCTTTCGAAAACAGGAAAGTGGTCATGTTTGAATTCAGTCCTTCCCGACTAGGCTGGGTGGGGAAAGGCGCACACAGAGGTGTCCGCTCCAAACCGCCCACCAGCTCTTCAAGCCCAGGGAGCTCAGCCTCTCCTCAGTTCCAGAGTCTTGAGCTGCAGGTCCCACCCTGCAGGGCTCCTTCTGTGTGTTTGTGATAACACACACCCGGCACTGGCCCTCCTGCTCCTGCCGTCCTGGTCCTGAGGGACCCCTGTGCTCCTTGGTCTCCACCAGTATTCTCCGCCTCACCCAAGTCCGCCTGGCCACCGGCTGCCCCTGCCAAGCTCATCACACACACGCACACACACACACACACGCGCGTGCGCAGTCTAATGCACTTCTGCTGGCCAGGCACACCTCTGCTCGGAACCCGCTCCCTCAGGGAGCCCTCCTGCGCCTAGTCAGCTGTCGAGGGAGCCACCGGTCCCCAACCTCCACTCTCCGCTGCAGGTCCTCAGCAGATGGTCCCTGGGGTGATGGTTTGACTAACGTCTGCCACCCGGCCATGGCCCTCCAGAGCAGGAAGTGCCCCCGTGTCTGCACGGCGGAGGGCTCTGCTCAGTGCCCACCACGCCCGAGGGCCAGGCTGAAGAGGTGGCGAGGGGCCAGCAGGACACAGGCCTGGGACCGGCATGAAGGTCAGAAGCAGGAGGACTGCGGAGGGGTGCAGCGCCCACTGTGGCTGAAACGCTGCCCTGTCCCACATGACACAGGTTCTCCTCCACGTTGCCCTTGACCCTGGTGTAGAGGCAAGTTGACGGACTTTTCCACAAAGTAAACATGGAGGCTTTGAGGGCCACAGAGGTCCTGTCTCTGCCTCTGAATGCTGCTATTGTGGCCCGTGTAGGAGCCAGGGCAGTGCAGAGGCCAGGGTACCGGCTGGGTTCCCAGGGGGCCAGGGACTCTCGCCCTCCCCACTCCTGACCTAGGGCCCATAGTTCGTTGCTGTGGGACTGTCCTCCTTGCAGCAGCGTCAACAAAAGTGCCCAGACACTGCCACAGGCTCCTCTCGGGGAGAACCACCTGCGGAAAGCACAGAGAGAAGCCCCAGGCTGGCCCTGGCCCGTGGGCTGACCCACCCTGTTGACCTGGAGGAGCGGAGGGCACTGAGGACCCCAGGGAGTGCTCCGGTGGCCTCCCTCACGGGGAGGCCCTGATCCACCGGCTCCGGCTTGCCCGCGCCCGGGGAAGGCCCTTGAAGCAGGGACTTGGGGAGCGTGACTGGCTGCGCCCTAGGTCTCAGGTGGAGTCGGCCTGCTCCAGCGAGGGACGCTGGTCCTGTGCCCGCGGTCCCTCCCCACCCCGTCCCGTCATTTCTGTGACTTTTTAGGAAGGAGCCTTCAGTGAAGCGTATGCAAGGCCACGCAAGGGCCCAGGCGCAGCCAGACAGCAGGCGGCGCGGCCAGCGCTGGGCAGCAAGACAGACCCCTTTCCTCCTTTCCTTCTGGGCGTCTTTTCCTCTTGGATCTGGTGCCCCCCTGTCCTGTGTTCCCCACTGGTTGGGCACTGCCCCCTTGGGCTGTGGTTCATATTGTAACGTCTGTGCCCTGCCCTCCAGTGGGTTGTGTGCCTGGCCGGCCTGGCCCTGGCCCCCAGGCCCCGGGTGCTCTGTCCCTGCCCTCTGCCCACTGGAGGGAGCAGAGCCCCGTGTCTCTCCGGCCTCCTGCTTTGCTTCACAGGAGGTGCCCTTCTCCCTGCGGCGGGGAGGCCATGAGCACCCCTGCCTTCCACCCCCACAGCAGTCTCCGCTCCCCACAACAGCCATCTACTCTCACCTCTAAGTGGGGCTGGGAACCCGGACAGGTTGGCTGGGGGACATAAAGACACAGGTTTCACTGTCTGCACCGAGGTCCTTGGCGAGTCCTGTGGGAAGGAGCTGGTGGAGAGCGGCTTTTCCTCTCAGGGCCAAATGTTAAAATACTGGATCCATTTCCCTTCTTGGCCGTTCTCCGTTCCAACCCCAAGAGTGCCACCATTCACACAGCCCTGCAGAGGCCGCCCGTCTTGGTGCCCGTGGGCGGCAACGCTGGGAAACCTCAACAGCCTCCCAGAGGGCCTGATTCTAAATTCTAAATTCTGAAGCCCAACTTGTGGGCTTTGCAGGGTCGGACTGAGCCCAGGCGAGGCACCTGGCTGGGCCGGGGCCTGGATGGCCGGCAGGAGGCCGGGCGGTGCTTGGAGAAGAGTAGCCCTGGGGCAGGAGGGAGAAAGGCAGCCCTTCACAGCATCCCGTTACTGGGCAAGGCGGGAGGAAGGGCCCCGCTGTGGTCCAGCCACGCTTGGACGAGGCTCGTGCGCCCTCGCGTGGCCGTGCGCGGGAGTGCATGGGAGTGCACGGTGCCCTAGAACACCGGCCCTAAGCTGGCCTGTGGACCCCTGGCCAGCCTGTCCCGGGACCAGGCCAACCGGTAGAGCGACCCTACTCACAGAACTCCAGAATAACCAACAAAGATTCCAGTCGTGATATTAAAAACATCCAAGAACAGTAATTGTAAGATAAAATAAATTAACCAGTAAATAAAGTGAGTTAAACAAGAACTGCGTTTAACACTGTCCAGATCTGAGAGCTGGAAGACACGGTTCCCCGGGGGCTCGCATGGGTCTCATAGGCCTCCAGAGGGTGACGACAACACACCCACAGGGCTCCTTGGTGGCGGCTGCATCCCCACAGCCCCGCGGACACAGCAAGCTCCCTACTGGGCTCCGCCACCATGTGGGGGAGAGGCTGTGGCCCACCAGCCCACGCAGGGCGGGGGACAGCCCAGGTGGTGTGAAGCCGGGCTGCTGGACGGGCCCTGGACGGGCGTCTCCCCACTGGGCTCTGCTCTGGCAGGATCTTCAGTTTGGGCATCTGAAGGACCACGGCTCCATGTTCCGTGGCTTTTGAAATAAATGAAAATCAGTTGGCAAAATTCTGAACGAGACCAAGAACAGTCCTCCCAAAGTTAATTGCTAAGAAACATTGGGCATGTGGAGTTTCTCCAGGGGAGCCCGCACTCCCGGGCTGCGGCAGGGAAGGCCTCCCCGCCCCGCAGCCTCCCCGCCTCCCCAGCCTCACCACCTCCCCAGCCTCACCGTCTCCCCAGCCTCCCTGCCTCCCCAGCCTCACCGCCTCCCCAGCCTCACCGCCTCCCCAGCCTCCCTGCCTCCCCAGCCTCCCCGCCCCGCAGCCTCACCGCCTCCCCAGCCTCACCACCTCCCCAGCCTCACCGCCTCCCCAGCTGGGCCGACCACTGCAGGGACTGCTGCACTTCAGTGCCACCTCCTGCTGAGGCCCCTCGCCTCCTGAGGAGCAGAACAAGAAGCCCGATGGCCTGGGAAGAGCCAGGTGTGGAGGACACAGCGAGGCCTCCTCTGGCCACAGAGGAGCTCCCGCCACACATCCTTCAGCTGGGGCACTCTCGGGACTACAGCTGTGGGCCCCAGCTTCTCCCTCGACTCGGGGGACTTGGGGTGCTGGTGGGTGCTCTGAAGGAAGAGGAAGCCCATGCCGACCTCGTGAGGAAGACACTCCGCCGTCTCCCTTGGCACCCGCCTGTCCAGCTCTGGGGGTGGGAGCCAGCCTTCAGGCCCTGCCCACTGCCATCCTGCTGGTGGCATGGTCTCGTCTGTCCACTGGCCCCTCTCTTCTGGCCTCACGTCGTCCTTCCTGCTGCCCGCCTGGGGGTCTGACACGGCCCTCTGTCTACTTTCCAAGGCTTCCGCAGGGCACAGCACCTCCAGCCCCCTCCCTACCCAGCAGCGACCGGGAGAGGGGCCTCCAGGACCACGAGGGTGGAGCCCCCACACCACATCTCCCTTAACCAGAACTACCTGGTCAGTGCCATCTCTCGCCATGTCAGCCGCAGGGTGAGGCCAGAGTCCCTCCTTACAAAGCCCCCATGGGAGCTGCCCAAGCTGTTCCCCAGGCTCTGAGAAATGCCCCCCCTTCCACCCCAGGAGGTCTGATTCCCAGGCTGCAGCCAGAAGCTGACTATTTGGCTTCTGATCCCACTGACCAGAGAGGTGGCTCAGAGGACACTACTTCAGGAATGTGTGACAGTGTTGGGGACGTTTTTCGTATCACCTGTCAGTTTGTGCTCCTCGCTCCTGGTGGGGAGAGGCCAAGGGTGCTGCTGAGCACCCTGCAGTGCCCAGGACACCCACGGCAGGGTGCACCTGCCTGTGTCCACAGCACCTGTCCAGCTCCCAGGCTGAGAACCTCGAGGGGCTGGGAACCTGCTGGCTGTTCTGCTTGTGAGGAGAGAAGGCCAGTCCTGCAGCGCTCCTGTTGCTGGCCGACTTCCCGTTCCAGCCCACGCCTCACTCCTGGCTGCCACAACACTAAGGCCACTTGAGTGGTTGCCCCAGACCCTGGGGAACAGCAGGCGGGCAGCTTGGAGGTCCTGATCTGCTGAGGTGCAGCCCTGGTCCTGGCCTCATCGGCCACTGTCCATCTGCAGCCCGTGGAGCCCGGGCGTGGGCGCCGTGGGCAGCGCCACACCACCAGCTCTGCCCTCCCCAGGGCCAGGCTCAGGCCACCTGGTGCCCTGTGTCCAGAGCTCACCCTCTGAGCAGGATGGAGGGCAGAGCAGGCCTCGCGATGCCCTCACACCCTGAGACAGCGGGTGGACCCCAGTCCTGCAGAGCGGGATTCGTGGGGTGCCAGGCAGCCAGACCTCTGCTGCCCGGTCTAGGTGGTGGGCCCCTAGCTCAGATTCAGTTGGAAGACGGCTCTGGAAATCCCAGGAGGCCACAGAGACCCTTGCAAAGAGGTGGGGGTCACTGTCCAAAAGGCCACAGGGTTGAGGGCTCACAGTCCCTGTCCAGGGCAGGTGGCCTGCTTGTGACCCCTTCATAGCCACCAAGGTGAGCCGTAGGACCCAGGCAGCAGGTGTGGCCACTGTGGGTGGCAGTGCTGGGCCAGCCCTCAGCCCTGCGTAGGTCACGCTCCTGCCATGGGGCAGGCTGCCCACCTGAGCCAAGGCCCCCCATATGCGTGTGTGCCACCCCTTGCAGCCCTGTGCCACCCCCTCGCGGCCCTGTGCCACCTCCTTGCAGCCCTGTGTCACCCCCTCGCGGCCCTGTGCCACCTCCTCGCGGCCCTGTGTCACCCCTCGCGGCCCTGTGCCACCTCCTTGCAGCCCTGTGTCACCCCCTCGTGGCCCTGTGCCACCTCCTCGCGGCCCTGTGTCACCCCCTCGCGGCCCTGTGCCACCTCCTCGCGGCCCTGTGCTCCCCAGCTGGCTGGGGTGTGGCTTGCCTCTGAGGGGGGAGACAAGGGTCCAGCCCTGGGTCCTCCAGGAGCTTCTGTGGCAGCCACAGCACAGTAGGGAGGGCAGTGTAGGGCAGGGAGAGGAAAAGGCTGACCCATAAACAGGAGCGGACACAGCCCTGAGCAGGCGCCTTTGGCCACCCTGCCGCTGGCCTGGGCTCCTCCAGGGGCTGCCCCCCAGTGCAGGGGACAGCCGCAGGGCCCACCTTCAGGGAGAGCCCTCCATGAACACAGGATGTGCTGGGATGGACAAGAACAGGGGGAGTCTCCACGCCCGCATTCACCCCAGGGCATAGAGCAGGCCCTGCCGGGGGAGCGCCCTGGCCTCTCGCAGGAACAGGGGGCCAGGCGTGGCCGGGTTGAGGTCAAGACTGCTGTAACCACGCGGTGGTCCTCCCCACCGCCTACAAGAGTCATGCAGGAGCCGGAAACCAGGACTGTGATGAGGCCAGGGCCGCAGGGTGGGGAGAATCTCGGGGAGCTGGGGACCGGAGCTTGCTCACCACGCCTGGGAAGAGCCACCTCCACCAAGACCTGTGCTCCAGTGGTGGTGTAAGGTGCTGGTGTAAGGTGGTGGTGCAAGGTGGTGGTGTAAGGTGGTGGTGTAAGGTGCTGGTGTAAGGTGGTGGTGTAAGGTGCTGGTGTAAGGTGCTGGGGTAAGGTGCTGGTGTAAGGTGGTGGTGTAAGGTGGTGGTGTAAGGTGCTGGTGTAAGGTGGTGGTGCAAGGTGGTGGTGTAAACACACCGGGTGACAGCACTGTGCTACTCCTCCTCCCTCCCTGGGCTTCCCGCCCCGCTGCAGGGCGCCTGGAACCCGGCTGCACATGGAGCTCCCTCCAGGGGCTGCAGACGTGCCCCGCCCCCGACTCAGTTACACAGAGCCCCAGGTGGCCTTGGTGTCAGCTCTAAACTCCCCGATGGTAACTCCAGTGAGACCAGGTCCCCAGCCGGTGCTGGGGAGCAGGGGCTGCGCCTTGGCTGCCCCCAGAAATTGCCTGGGGGTTCTAGAAGCACTGAGGACCGGGTCCTATCTCTAAAGATACGGCTGAATGCGTCTCGGGGAGATCTGGGCGTTAGAAGTTGCTACAACACTCAGGTGACGTTGGCATCTCGCCAAGCCTGAGACCACCGGGTCCCCAGGGGTACACAGAACAGGACAAGGAGAAGAGCGAAGGGAGCAAGGGACTCCCAGAGAGAAGCTGCTGCTGCTCTGGCCCTCAGGGGGACTTGCCTCATGGCCCTGGGAACGGAATGTCCACATCCACCCAGGCTTGGTGACCACCGGTGATGCCAGCCTGGCTCCCCTTGCTCATCTGGAGGCGAAGGCCTGTCCACCCCAACAGCAGTGTCCCTCTTGGATGCTCCTGCCAACCCACCCCTTCCCCTCACCTCCTCCCAGACTCCCATCCTGCCCACCTGCACTTGCTCCAAAGCCTGCCAGCGCCTAGGAGGTGGGCCAGGAAGCCCTGGCAGTAAGAAGCACAGGCTGGTGCTGCTGCAGCCCTGGGGCTGCCTCCTCCCCATCACGCTCCGGAGCGGCGGGTAAAGGCCAGAGGGAAGCCGCTCAAGGCAGCAGGTAGGAGGAAGCCACCGCTGAGAACGCAGAGCTGAGGCCCCAGCCCCTGGGCACTGAGAAGCACAGAGCCACCCCACCTCACCCTCCTGGAGAGCCACCTAGGACCTGCGGAGGAGGAGTGGCACCCGTGTCAAATGAGCCACTCTGACAATATTTGTCTCCCTACAGCCGAGCAGCGTCCCTGGTGGAGAGGCGGGAATGCAGTTCTTCATTGTTTCACGCTGCCCCGTATGTGAGAGCCCTGGCTTCGTCTGATGGACAAGTGTGGGCGTCCACTCAGTAGGTGGCTCTGCTCTCAGAGGGTCCAAGCTCTTCCTGCCATTTTAGGTCACCATAATCCGTTTATCCAGGGTGTCTCCCCTCATGATGCAAGATGGCTGCTGGTGCTCTGTACAACACACCTCCTTGAACAACAATATCCCAAATTGAAAAGAAAGAGAAGATTCTTTGTATTTCTCAGATGCTGCCCAAAAGTTTCCAAAGGACTTCCTTCCAGGCTCCATTTCCAGAGTCGGGTCACCTACTGAGCCCTCAACCACTGTCTGCACAGGAATGTGGATGGCTGGGATTGGCTTGGACCCAGGTCCTTGGGCTGCAGGGAGCCCACCGACCCTGGCAGCAAGGCAGGATCCTCCTAGAGAACAAGGAGGGGGAGGGCTGCTGTTTAGGCCAGCGGGAGCCCGCCAGGTGGGCCCGGCCGGCACCTGTGCTGGAACAGGGAGGCCTATCCCTACCCACAGCCTCTTCTTGCCAGGCCTGCACCCTCCTGCTCACCATGGCTCTAGACGGCTTGCCCGCTATTGTCATTTTAGGAGACTGAAGCAGAGGAATTCAAGGGACTTACACACCAAGTCATGGAGTGGCTGATTGCTGGGCTGGGAGTCCACCATGTCAATGTGACTCTATTTATGATCCCACTGCTGTTCAGACTATGGCAAGTGCCTTTCCTGCAGGGGCATAAGCATGGCAGCAGCTGCCCCATGGAGCGAGGTGCCCCTGAAAACCCCCAGCTGCGCTGTCCAGGCCGTCAGTCACCTCAGCTGGCCGGTCTCAACCCTCGGAGCAGGTGGACGTGGGCAGCGACCCTCAGGGGAGGACAAGCTGCACCATCCTGGCGGGAACACGCAGTGTGACAATGACAGTGTGAAAGCTCGCGCAAACGCGGCCAGGCTTCTAGACCAGGGGAGCGCAGGGCACAGAGATGCAGCCGCCGCCACCCAGGAGGAGGCCCGAGAGCCAGGCCCTGAGAGTGTCCACAGCTTGGCTCTTCCCAAGTGAACTGCGGGGAGAGGGAAGGTGAGAAGGGAGAGACGCACCACCCTCCCAGCGCGTGGCTCCCAGCGCGTGGCTCCCAGCACGTGGCTCGCCGTCTTGGTTCAAAACACCTGCCAAGAGCACTCACCACAGAGAGATGCAAACACCGCCACAGAGTGAGCTGTGCCACCCTGACTTCCTGCGACGCACCACCTCACACACACTCTGGCAGGACTCTCGGGGCAGAGGGGAATTCCTCCAGGCCACAGGAACAAGTCTCTGGGGTGCAGGACACGGCAGCTGGACCCGGCCGGGGTCACATACTTCCTGGGAGTGCTGGGAGAGATGCAGGAGCCCACCAGGGAGGGAGACCCTTGCCATAGCTCAGGCCTGGTCTTCCCAACAGTGATCCTGCAGCTGGCTCTTGAGGACCCGGCTGGGGGTCCCCCACCCCGAAGGCCATGGGATTCCCAGGAGCAACTGGACCTTTGGGACCAGTGACCTCCTACCACAAAGCTGTCCTCCTGTTGGGGCTAGATGTGAATCCAAGTCCCCCTCACATGGCCACTCACCCAGGAGACCCTCTGTGGGGCCCAGTGGACCACAAGACAACACTCAGCCTAGGGCGAGAGCCAGAGGCCCGCAGGGAGACCCCGGCCTTCTGTTCCGACCCACAGCACCACTGGGACGTTCCTGTACAGGAGGCACGGCGCCACCCCAGAGAGCCACCCTGCACGGTCCCTGCCAGAGCTCACTGACTTTCACCAGAGGGTAGATCACCTAAGCCCACCTCAGGAAACCAACTCAAAGCAGCCCACTCCCAGCCGGTCCTCCTGGTGCCCATCAAGGCCTGTGCCAGCTGCAATCCCCTGACAGGGTTCCCCAGGCCTCCTGGTGCCCTTCCACCCCTGTGCCAGCTGGGATGCCCTTACAGGGTTCCCCAGGCCTCCTGGTGCCCACCCACCCCTGTGCCAGCTGGGATGCCCCACAGGGTTCCTGAGGCCTCCTGGTGCCCATCCACCCCTGTGCCAACTGGGATGCTCCGACAGGGTTCCCCAGGCCTCCTGGTGCCCTTCCACCCCTGTGCCAGCTGGGATGCCCCACAGGGTTCCCCAGGCCTCCTGGTGCCCATCCACCCCTGTGCCAGCTGGGATGCCCCACAGGGTTCCTGAGGCCTCCTGGTGCCCATCCACCCCTGTGCCAACTGGGATGCTCCGACAGGGTTCCCCAGGCCTCCTGGTGCCCTTCCACCCCTGTGCCAGCTGGGATGCCCCACAGGGTTCCCCAGGCCTCCTGGTGCCCTTCCACCCCTGTGCCAGCTGGGATGCCCCACAGGGTTCCCCAGGCCTCCTGGTGCCCTTCCACCCCTGTGCCAGCTGGGATGCCCCGACAGGGTTCCTGAGGCCTCCTGGTGCCCATCGAGGCCTGTGCCAGCTGGGATGCCCCAACAGGGTTCCTGAGGCCTCCTGGTGCCCTTCCACCCCTGTGCCAGCTGGGATGCCCCACAGGGTTCCCCAGGCCTCCTGGTGCCCATCGACCCCTGTGCCAGCTGGGATGCCCCACAGGGTTCCTGAGGCCTCCTGGTGCCCATCCACCCCTGTGCCAGCTGGGATGCCCCACAGGGTTCCCCAGGCCTCCTGGTGCCCTTCCACCCCTGTGCCAGCTGGGATGCCCCGACAGGGTTCCTGAGGCCTCCTGGTGCCCTTCCACCCCTGTGCCAGCTGGGATGCCCCACAGGGTTCAAAGGCCTCCTGGTGCCCTTCCACCCCTGTGCCAGCTGGGATGCCCCAACAGGGTTCCCCAGGCCTCCTGGTGCCCTTCCACCCCTGTGCCAGCTGGGATGCCCCAACAGGGTTCCTGAGGCCTCCTGGTGCCCATCGAGGCCTGTGCCAGCTGGGATGCCCCGACAGGGTTCCTGAGGCCTCCTGGTGCCCATCCACCCCTGTGCCAGCTGGGATGCCCCGACAGGGTTCCTGAGGCCTCCTGGTGCCCTTCCACCCCTGTGCCAGCTGGGATGCCCCACAGGGTTCCCCAGGCCTCCTGGTGCCCATCCACCCCTGTGCCAGCTGGGATGCCCCACAGGGTTCCTGAGGCCTCCTGGTGCCCATCGAGGCCTGTGCCAGCTGGGATGCCCCACAGGGTTCCTGAGGCCTCCTGGTGCCCTTCCACCCCTGTGCCAGCTGGGATGCCCCACAGGGTTCCTGAGGCCTCCTGGTGCCCATCGAGGCCTGTGCCAGCTGGGATGCCCCACAGGGTTCCTGAGGCCTCCTGGTGCCCTTCCACCCCTGTGCCAACTGGGATGCTCCGACAGGGTTCCTGAGGCCTCCTGGTGCCCATCGAGGCCTGTGCCAGCTGGGATGCCCCACAGGGTTCCTGAGGCCTCCTGGTGCCCATCGAGGCCTGTGCCAGCTGGGATGCCCCACAGGGTTCCCCAGGCCTCCTGGTGCCCATCCACCCCTGTGCCAGCTGGGATGCCCCACAGGGTTCCCCAGGCCTCCTGGTGCCCATCGACCCCTGTGCCAGCTGGGATGCCCCGACAGGGTTCCTGAGGCCTCCTGGTGCCCTTCCACCCCTGTGCCAGCTGGGATGCCCCACAGGGTTCCCCAGGCCTCCTGGTGCCCATCCACCCCTGTGCCAGCTGGGATGCCCCACAGGGTTCCCCAGGCCTCCTGGTGCCCATCGACCCCTGTGCCAGATGGGATGCCCGACAGGGTTCCTGAGGCCTCCTGGTGCCCTTCCACCCCTGTGCCAGCTGGGATGCCCCAACAGGGTTCCTGAGGCCTCCTGGTGCCCTTCCACCCCTGTGCCAGCTGGGATGCCCCACAGGGTTCCTGAGGCCTCCTGGTGCCCATCGAGGCCTGTGCCAGCTGGGATGCCCCACAGGGTTCCTGAGGCCTCCTGGTGCCCTTCCACCCCTGTGCCAGCTGGGATGCCCCACAGGGTTCCTGAGGCCTCCTGGTGCCCATCGAGGCCTGTGCCAGCTGGGATGCCCCACAGGGTTCCTGAGGCCTCCTGGTGCCCTTCCACCCCTGTGCCAGCTGGGATGCCCCACAGGGTTCCCCAGGCCTCCTGGTGCCCTTCCACCCCTGTGCCAGCTGGGATGCCCCAACAGGGTTCCCGAGGCCTCCTGGTGCCCTTCCACCCCTGTGCCAGCTGGGATGCCCCGACAGGGTTCCCCAGGCCTCCTGGTGCCCTTCCACCCCTGTGCCAGCTGGGATGCCCCGACAGGGTTCCTGAGGCCTCCTGGTGCCCTTCCACCCCTGTGCCAGCTGGGATGCCCCACAGGGTTCCTGAGGCCTCCTGGTGCCCTTCCACCCCTGTGCCAGCTGGGATGCCCCAACAGGTTTCCTGAGGCCTCCTGGTGCCCATCCACCCCTGTGCCAGCTGGGATGCCCCCACAGGGTTCCCCAGGCCTCCTGGTGCCCTTCCACCCCTGTGCCAGCCTGGATCCCATGACAGGGTTCCCCAGGTCTCCTGGTGTCCCTCCACCCCTGTGCCAGCTGGGATCCCCCAACAGGGTTCCCCAGGCCTCCTGGTGCCCATCCACCCCTGTGCCAGCTGCAATTCCCCAACAGGGTTCCCCAGGCCTCTTGGTGCCCTTCCACCCCTGTGCCAGCCTGGATCCCATGACAGGGTTCCCCAGGCCTCCTGGTGCCCATCCACCTCTGTGCCAGCTACAATCCCCGACAGGGTTCCCCAGGCCTCCTGGTGCCCATCCACCTCTGTGCCAGCTACAATCCCCGACAGGATTCCCCAGGCCTCCTGGTGCCCATCCACCCCTGTGCCAGCTAGGATCCCATGACAGGATTCCCCAGGCCTCCTGGTGCCCATCCACCCCTGTGCCAGCTACAATCCCCGACAGGGTTCCCCAGGTCTCCTGGTGTCCCTCCACCCCTGTGCCAGCTGGGATGCCCCAACAGGGTTCCTGAGGCCTCCTGGTGCCCATCCACCCCTGTGCCAGCTACAATCCCCCGATAGGGTTCCCCAGGCCTCCTGGTGCCCATCCACCCCTGTGCCAGCTACAATCCCCCGATAGGGTTCCCCAGGCCTCCTGGTGCCCATCCACCCCTGTGCCAGCTGGGATGCCCCAACAGGGTTCCTGAGGCCTCCTGGTGCCCATCCACCCCTCTGCCAGCTGGGATGCCCCACAGGGTTCAAAGGCCTCCTGGTGCCCATCCACCCCTGTGCCTGCTGGGATGCCCCAACAGGGTTCCCCAGGCCTCCTGGTGCCCATCCACCCCTGTGCCAGCTGCGATCCCCCAACAGGGTTCCCTAGGCCTCCTGGTGCCCACCCACCCCGAGCCTACTGGCACCCCCGGCAGGTCCCATGTCTCAAGCCAAGCCTCGGTGTGCCCCAGCAGCTCAGCTCTGCTCACACAGCACCCTGATGTGCTCTCAGCTGTGAGTGACAGGACACACAGAGCGGACGTGGCCGACAGAGGCCGGGACTTGTCTCTCCTCCTAGGTGGCGCCCAAGCTCAGGAGGCCCCAGGTGAGCAGCACAAGCACATTTGGACTGTGTTAGGGTTTGGAGGTGAGGTGTCCCCCAAATCCATGTGTGAGAGGATGCGGAAGAGGTCAGCAGGGAGGTGCTCAGACTGTGAGAGCTGTACCTGATCCGTGGAGTAACCCGTGGACGTGGATAACTGGGCAGTGCCTGAGGCAGAGGGGGTGTGGCTGGAGGAGGTGGACCTCTGGGGCTGCCTTTGGGCTTTCCTTTGTCCCTGATGAGCAGAGAGTGCTCCCTCTCTCTCCCTTCCTCCCCTCTCTCTTCTCCCTGGCTGTCCTGTCCTGAGCTGCCTCCTCTGCCATGTCCTTCCACCATGATACTCTGCTCACCTGGGCCCAGAGCCATGGAGCTGGCCAGCCATGGACTGAACCTCGGGAACCAGGAGACCAAATGAGCGTTTCTCCTGTACCTTGTTGCCACCGGTGGTTTGCTCACAGCGATGACCATCTGACCTGAACACACTGGGCAGGTCTTTCTTCTGTGCTCTGGTCAGCAGCTTTCCCAGCTCTGCTTCTAGAGGCCAGCAGCCCCTCTTCTGTTGTCACAACCAACCACGACTCCAGACCTGTGTCCACCAGGACAGCCCCACCTGGAACCCACGAGCTGTGAGTGACAGGACACACAGAGGCCGAGACTTGTCTCTCCTGTCAGTGAGGTCCATGGGCAGGCAGCACGGCTGGCCTGGGGAGACCATGGTCCCCAGTGACCGGGTCTCTGTCCCTCCATTAGCGACACACGACTTCCTCTTCATGGCGCAAAAGCCCGGGCTGCGCCACAGAATGCAGCTTCCAGCCCAGGAAGAAGAGTGGGCCAGTGGGCTCTGCCTTAAGGACACTTCTGAGGAGGCACAGCCCGCCCCGAGCCTGTCCTCTGGTCACACTGACCGCAAGGCGAGCTGGAAATGCAGGGGTAGCTGGTGGCTGCCGGGAAGGACAGCACGCAGGGGTCAGCCAGCCCTCTCTGCTGCTCCGGGACAGCACGGCCACACCTGTGATCAGGCTGACACCTCACAGCTGCAGAGAATCAGCTTTCTGCACCTCCCTGAAAACACAGGGCGCCAGTTCCGCCCCTGAGCCCCTGCTGGGCTCACCATCCCACCCTTCAGCTCTCCCGGGCTCCTGCTGGGGAGCGGCTCCTGCTGGGGAGCGGCTCAGGGGAGCTGCAGTTCTGCCCTCCGCCAGGAGATGGCGACGTTGCCCCGTAAACAGGAAGATGTCCCGCGGCCCAGGGAAGAAGGCTCCAGGATGTTTGGGGTCACTAAGCTGGGGCTCCCCCAGTGGCGGGCTCGGCTGGGTTTGGTCCAGCGCAGTGTCACCTGGAAGCTTAGCCTGTCGACTGTCCGTCATCCTTGCTGGCTTCCATCTTGTGAGTTTTTAAAATTTTATTTTATTTTTCAGACTGACTTGCTGCCTCCTGTTTTCAGTTTCTTGCCCCCAATTGTTTTTTATTTCTAACTGGGTTCTGAATTTTATGGCCAATTAGGAATAAAAACTGTATCCAAAAATCACTTAGGGGCTTACTGAGGAACAGGCCTTTACCCTCCACTGGCTTCTGGCCTTTCTAATCTGTGAGCATGAGTTTAGCTTCAGATGCATCCAAGGGAGACATGGGGCGTCCTTGTGGGCTCCTGCAGGCCGAGCCTCTGGGCCTGTGGGGAGGGCTGCTCCGCTGTCCACCCAGCCCTGGAACCCACCCATGACATCCCCTGGTCCTGAGCGCTCTTTGTTCAGCCCCCTACCACGGCCACGCCCTTCCTGAGACACGATTTTGTTCTCTTAATCTAGACGCCTTTGCCGCATATTTTAAGCTACGAATTCCAGACATATTTTAACTATCATTGTTGTTTACTTTTTCTGTCACTTTTTACAAATGTTTTTGTGTGACTTTGTCTGGAAATGGGGAGCCCCAAGATGTTAACCTTTGGTTAGAGAGGTATTACCAGAATGTTCTCTTTCCTCAGAATTTCTCAGTTTCTCAGAGCCATACAGGTGTCAGAGGTCAGAGCAGCAGATAAAGGCACCTTCCATTTCACCGAATGTTGCAAGAATGCCAAGCGACCCGTGTCTGCCTGGAGGTTCTGCCATCCACGCACCAGTGGCTGAACGGAAGGGGACACCTTGTCGCGCCTCCCCTCCTTGCTCCCAGCTGCCCCACCTTCTCATGTGACAGGGACCTGTCCCTTCTAAGTGATTTCTGTGCCTACCTTCAAGCCCTTTTCTAGATTCAGGGGAGTCAGTGTTTAGCAAATGGACCAAAGGCCAAGGTGCCGGGGCGAGGGAACAGGCTGTGAGGGACAGCCTGAAGGTGGAATCTGGGCCCGGCCAAGAGGGCCCTGGCACAGCTAGGAGGACGGGCGCCATGGTGACCAGGCTCAGGTAAGGCCCACAGACCTGGGGCTCACATGCGGAAGGACGCACCTGGTGGGGGTCCTCCTGCCCGGGCAGCTTGCCAGCATTCAGTTTGAGGGACGAGGAAAGTGTTATCTGCAAGGCAGACGGGTCTTCCCAGGAACAGGTCACGCAGCGACTGCCTGACGGCCGCAGCTGTCACTGAGAACTTCAGTAGACAGCATTCACCCCTGTTCCCACGGCGGCGGCTCCCACCACGCAGGGTCCCCGTGCTTCGTGGCTGAAGTGGGCCTGGCTCCTCTTCTCTGCCCTCAGCCCACTGGGTGGCGTCAGAGCCTGATGGCTGCAGTGTGACCTGGTGTGCCCAGTGCCCCGCAGCCCCAGCTCCTTGGAGATAAGGGCCACGCTGTGTTCATGCCTCACGACACAGACACACTGTCCCGGGTCATGGAGTGGCACCGTGGACGTGCATCGACAGGGTCCTGGTGCTCAGTAAATAGCCACCTGCAGCGCAGCATCCGCAGGCCTCCGACTGGGGCGGCACCAACCAGAGAGCACAGTGGGCGTCCTGGAGCACGCAGCCCCATAGGGTCAGGTCCAGGTCGTAGCGCAGGACGGTGGCCCCGGCACAGGGCTGAGAGGTGGCACAGGACGAGGGGCTGGAAGAGAAAGGGGCCAGGCGGCACCCAGGCCAGCTGGCCCAGGCTGGGCAAGCCCTGGAGCAGCCCTGCTCTCCGGGGTGCACAGGAGAGAGCCCCTCCGTGACGCCTGTGATGCTCTTGACTTTAAAACTTCCCTCCTCTTCTCACACCCTTCCCGGACCCCCGCGGCCTCCGTGAGAGATTGCCAGAAGTAGGCCTGCCTGGCCAGCTGCGAGGGGCGCTGGGCCCCCCACCCCCGCCACGGGCTTGGTGGAGGTGATTAATTAGCGCATGTCCGTGTGGGGACGCGTGCCTGCCGCCACACCAGCCCGTGACAGCAGGGGCTGTGTGCGGTGTCACTCCTCTCTCACGCTCCCCCGAAGCCTAATTGGCGGCGACGCGTGGGCCAGCTGCTGGAGACCTGAGCTCAGTGGGCGCCCGGCTCAGGCTTCCTGGCAGAGCCTGTGGGGCTCGCAGCCTTCCAGAGAGAAGCTGCTCCAAAGGGCCCCCTCCAGGGCACCTTCCCTCAGCAGCAGTGTCCCCAGCAGTGGCTCTGATGGCACTTTCTGCAAAACGACAGACGGGCAGGCGCCTTTGCCCAGGAAAGGGCCAGGTGCTTACTGACCCCCAGAGCATGCGACCCAGGTGTCCCCAGAACCCTCCCGGATGATCTCGGAGTCAGCCCAGCGACAGGGAGGGGCCGACTCTGCGGCCGGTGATGGCGTGGAGCACAGCACGGCCACAGGAGCCCACGGGCTGGCAGGCCACTCCACCCAGGCAGAGCACGGGGTCAGGCCCCAGGCTCCGGAGGAATGACTCCTGAGCCGAGTCCAGGGACCCGACAGGCACCAGCCAGCAGCCACCTCTAGAGGGGCAAGGGGCAGCCCAGGGGTGAGGCTGCGGACACCGCCACCATCCTCCGCTCCCCTCTCCTCAGCCTGGCACCCGCGGAGGCCGAGAGCAGAAGCCTCAGCTGAGCAGGTGCAGGCAGTTGCCCCTTTCACCACAGGGACGGACGGAAGGCCAAGACCCCCTGCCTAGACAGCCCAGGGCAGCCGGCCCACAGCTGGGAAGTCAGGGGTGCAAGGGCCTGGGTCCCCCCAGCCAGAGGGGCAGTAACAACCTCATTAGGAGGGGCACCTCTGTGGCACAGTGACGGCAGCCAGCCTGCAGGGGCCCGTGCTGCCCGCAACCTGAGCAGGGCCAGGGCTGTACAGCTGCTGTCCCGCCCCCCACCTAGCTCCTCATTAGCCCCCTGCCAGGCTGCCACCCTGGCAGATGAGGAAGTGCTGCTGCTGCTCCGCCCAGCCCCATCTCCTGGACCACCCCACTCCCGCCCTCCCCTGGCCTCCTGGACGGTCACTTGGTCCCCTGTTCTTGGTCCTCCAATCCAGGTGGGAAGACTCAGTTCATCTAAAGCCCCAGACCTTCCGTTCCGCGATCCCTGCCAACTTGGAGGAACTGCCCTCAGTCCCAGGTGCAGCCAGAAGCTCCTTCCCCCTGGTGACCCGGGGGCCATGGTGCACACCCTGTCAGCAGCCGGGCAAGGCGCCCTGTGGGGAGCCACGGAGCTCTCCAGCTGCTTGCATCTCCCTGGGGAGGGCCCGTATCGCGAGGAGCAGAGGAAATCCCTGACATGCCGTGTGTCCAGCACAGCACAGGTGGACAGAGCCCAAGCAGACACCCACCAGCCCAGGGTGCCAGGGACCAGAGCTGCAGAGACCCACCCAGGAGGCATCCCCAGCCTCAAGGAGGCCGCAGTCCAGGGGAGGTGAAGGCTGAGGCCTGCACAGTGGGAGCAGAGTCAGCGGGCGGAGCCAGGAGGACAGGAGGGACAGTGGGCTGCAGACTCCCAGGGCCGGCTGGGCGCAGCGCCTGTTCCCCATGGCAGTGCCCGCCCATGCCCCTCTCTCCCTCTGTACCGCGAACAGCGGGCCCGAGGCTGGAGCTTCTCGCAGCTGCGCCAGGCTCCGGGCTGCTGGCTCTCCTGTTCCTCCCGCGAGCCCCACAGTGGCTCCCCTCGCTTCCCGCACCTGAGCCTGCTCACCCCGAGACGTCACTGAACTGCAGGGGGTGGGCTTTCAGTGAGGTCGGGGTCAGCTTGTCTGAGGAACCTGGGCTCCTGGGCTCCAGTTGTCCCCCTCCTTACTGACGTGGCCTCCCAAGCAGAGCCCCGTGTTCAGCAGGTGTGCTGGTGCGGAGGCACTGCTCCCTGACCCCTCAAGGTCACCCAAGGGACATGTGAGGACAGACATCGGAGCCCTCTCAAGTGCAGCTCAGTGCGGCCACCTGCCCCGCAGAGCTGTGCTGAGCTGCTGCAGTAGCATCTGTCCTGGGACATCTTTTCCTCTCTCCCGCCATGCTTGCCGCTCTGAGTGCGGCATTCAGCTAGCTTTCCTATCCCTACAGCAGCTTTTCCAAAAACACGTCCAGTGAAAATCAAGACGCCTTGGACCTTACTTTAATAATAAAAATAAAATGTTGGGCAGGTTCTCATCCATAGTCATGAAGTTTGGGGAACAGTGCACTCTGCTCCCGAGGGTTTGCTGTGCACATCAGCCTCCTCAAGGCCCTGAGAAGTCCGGCACCAGGAAGGTCTGCCCGGCTGATTGCTGCAGCGGCCCGGCTGTCACTCACCACATGGAAGCCGCTCTTATGCAGCACCCATTCCCTCTCCTGGGACCCTGGGCTTAGAGGATCACCCGTGACAGCTCAGGGTCCACCAGGCTGCTCAAAGAAGCCAAACCTTCTGGAACCAAAGTGTTGATTTCATGACAACAAAGGGCAGGCAGATGGCAGCCCGACTGGTACCTCTGAAATCACATCACATGGGTGACCACCTGCTCCGTGCAGCCCGCGAGTGCAGAGCTCCCCTAACAGGGTAGAAGGAGGCCATGGCATCTCTTCAGAAGTCAAATGTATGCTGCCTCTGACCCAGAAAGCAGGACGTTGGAGCAGATCTCCTCAAACAAATCATGACCCACCTTCCACAACGGACCCGGGAGAAGTCCCCAAGCACACACTGAAAAGGCAGAGGACAGGGCGGGCAGCGCGCCTTTCTTCTAATCCAATCCGCACTCGGCACATGGCTCAGCCAAGGAAGCACCAGGCCACCACGGGAGGCAGCGAGCAGGCACTAATGCCCACGCACGTGGCTCCTCCCCACACCAGGTGGAAACCAGGCTAAAAGAAGCCAAATTGCAGCAAAAGATTACGCTTCATCCCTTTTTTTCATTTAGTAAGCATGCATTTACTGGGTGCCTAATGTATACAAAATACTCTTGCACCAAGGAGAAAGAGAGAAAATTTAGGTGAGAAAGGTGCCTCAGTCCTGCCATGAAGGAGTTGGCGGATTCACAGGAGAGTGGCCTGGACACTCTAACCCATAATCCATGAACCACGGGCTTTAAAGGGACGCCCCTGAGAGGTTGTGCAACCGGAGCCAACTGTGGGCGCTTGGGGAAGCTCAGGGAGTCTGATGGATACAGTGAAGGCCACACACCTTCTCAGTGACAAAGCCCAAGCGTTGCCCCTCAGGTCTCCTTGGACTCCACGCAGTGTGGACAGAGCCCAAAGAGCAGCAGAGACCATGCTGTGGAGGCTCAGAGCACAGGCCCCGGAGGGCCAGGTGTGTGGCCTGGGGCCCGCACAATGCACAGGATTTCTCTGGGCTGGAGACACAATGAGGATGGAAAAGCGTGCCCGAAGGGTGAGCAGGAAACAGGAGTTCACAGGTGAAAGTGCAGGGTGGGTCTGGATGTCAGGACTACTGGCCAGTTCATGGCCAGAGACCTGGTAGAGGGAAGGAATCTGGTAGAACTGACCCTGAAAGTAGAGCCAAGACGCTGGACAGCCCAGAACCAGAAGGGCCCGTCAGGACAGTGTGAGGAGGTCTGAGTGCAGGACCCGTGGAGGTCAGCGTGTCCTCCAGCCCAAAGCGCGGCATGTGAAGAGGAGGGGAGAGCGGCGGCAGTGCTGGGTGGAGGAGTCGTCCGCGAGGAGTGCTCGGGTGTTGACCAGGGCTCTCCCTGTCTCTGAACCAGGAATCGGGGGTGGAGTTCCTTCCCATCCACAGTTCTAGTGTGAGCAGCAGAGGGGCCGCCCGCCCGCAATCCCAGCACCTCGGTGGGAGGGCTGAGGCAGGAAGATGGACAGACCAGCAAGACCCTCCCTAAAAGGTTAAACAGTAAACGCCTGCAGAGCCAGCGGCAGTGTCCACAAGCCCTCACCAGCGGCTCTGGGTGAGCCCGGGGGTCGAGGGAGGAGTCTCACCCCAGGGTCTTCCAGCCCTGGACGGGGAGTTGTCCCCCGAGCCTGGGACGCCCCAGTCTTGACCTGACTCTGGCCCCGGAGGCATCACGGTCACTGCTTGACATCCCTCCTCCTACCCCACCCCCTCTCTAATACACACCCAGAGTGTGCAAGGTGCTCGGGACTCCGCCCGCCAGGGCCTCGGTGCCCAGACCTCTGCATCTGCAAAACCTCTTCGCGTTCTTTGCAATACCTTTGCCTAAAGGAAGGGGTGCTTATGAATGAGTGTTCTAACCCTTTCTCAAGCTGAGCCTCTGGGTCATCGCAGGTGTGAATAACCTCACTCAGATACCCTGATGTTCCACATATTCAGACACCTGTCAACATAGCATCCAGACGTTGGCGTATTTTACATGGCGACTGTCGCGGCAGCTGGTTCAGAAGATGCAGCTCAGTCTGAAAGCCCCGTCCAGGTGCTCCCCCACTTGCTCTGTGGTGTCTGCCGTTCCAACAGGGACCCTCCTGTCCCAGCGCACACTCTCCTGAGCAGGCCTTCCCCAGAATGCCTGGCACCGCGGCACCTCGCCTTCCCCAGACCAGGCTGCCCGCTGCAGCTGAGCAGGAGGAGAGCTGATCGGCCAGCCTGACCCTGGCCAGTGTCCAAACAGGACATCGACAAGCCCTTCCCCACAAATGCAGGAGGAATGAACGGAGGGGAACAAAGGAGGGAAGAGGGAAGGCGGAGGAAGAAGGCGGTCCCGGAGCAGCTCGCTCGGCTGATGGACGCTCCGCGAGGCGCTGGGCACACAGGAGCCCGGCCGAACCGGTGTGAGGAAGTTGTGTGTGTCTCACATGGCAATTAAAACCTCGCGGTCAGATGCCACAGAGAGGCTGGTTGTCACATTGTGTTAAAGGAACCCTTGCTGTTCCCTGGAAGGGGCTGACTGCCTGCCGTCCTGGCATCTGCTCCTGAGCTGAGCCACCCTGCGCCAGAACGCCTTGCTGACAGGTTCTGAGGCACAGGAGCGCTGCAGCTGTAAGCGCGGCCAGCCGGCACCGAGAAGGACCCCCACGCCCACTCCTCCAGCCTGGGCTACAAAGCCGCCTCCAGGTTGCTTCAGCTAGGACCTCACAGCTGCATGGAAACTCTGCCTCTTCAGCCTCTCTTTCAAAGGCAGCCGGAGCGCTCCCGGCAACCAGAGGCAGGCCAGGGGGTCCTGGTTCTCACCCCCGGGCAGCACGGAGCCCTAGGGGAGGCCTTGGACTTCCTCCTCTAAACAGAGGGGTCGGGTTCTAGCTGGAGTTCCATTCTTCTAACCACACAGAATGGATGAGGAGGTCAGTAAGCTGAGCCAAGAACCACTGGTCAATTTCTCTTTAAAAATAGCCTGTCAATGCCACCGACATTCGGCCAGACTACTCAACAGGAGATCAATCCACCAAATCAGTTGAAACAGAAAAAAACTGACTGCTGCTTGGATGGGCAGGTTCTCGGGCCTCCATCACTCTGGGGACCAGGGGAACTGGGGCCTCCATCACTGTAAGGACCAGGGGATCTGGGGCCTCCATCACTGTGGGGACAGGGGATCTAGGGTCTCCATCACTGTGGACACCAGGGGATCTGGGGCCTCCATCACTGTGGGGACCAGGGGATCTGGGACCTCCATCACTGTGGGGACCAGGGGATCTGGGGCCTCCATCACTGTAGGGACCAGGGGATCTGGGGTCTCCATCACTGTGGGGACAGGGGATCTGGGGTCTCCATCACTGTGGGGACAGGGGAACTGGGGCCTCCATCACTGTGGGGACCAGGGGATCTGGGGCCTCCATCACTGTGGGGACCAGGGGATCTGGGGCCTCCATCACTGTGGGGACCAGGGGAACTGGGGCCTCCATCACTGTGGGGACCAGGGGATCTGGGTCCTCCATCACTGTGGGGACCAGGGGATATGGGGCCTCCATCACTGTGGGGACCAGGGGATTTGGGGTCTCCATCACTGTGGGGACAGGGGATCTGGGGTCTCCATCACTGTGGGGACAGGGGATCTGGGGCCTCCATCACTGTGGGGACCAGGGGAACTGGGCCTCCATCACTGTGGGGACCAGGGGATCTGGGGCCTCCATCACTGTGGGGACCAGGGGCACTGGGGCCTCCATCACTGTGTGGACCAGGGGATCTGGGGCCTCCATCACTGTGGGGACCAGGGGATCTGGGGTCTCCATCACTGTGGGGACCAGGGGAACTGGGGCCTCCATCACTGTGGGGACAGGGGATCTGGGGCCTCCATCACTGTAAGGACCAGGGGATCTGGGGCCTCCATCACTGTGGGGACAGGGAATCTGGGGCCTCCATCACTGTGGGGACCAGGGGATCTGGGGCCTCCATCACTGTGGGGACAGGGAATCTGGGGCCTCCATCACTGTGGGGACCAGGGGATCTGGGGCCTCCATCACTGTGGGGAGAGGGGATCTGGGGCCTCCATCACTGTGGGGACCAGGGGATCTGGGGCCTCCATCACTGTGGGGACCAGGGGATCTGGGGCCTCCATCACTGTGGGGACCAGGGGATCTGGGGCCTCCATCACTGTGGGGACAGGGAATCTGGGGCCTCCATCACTGTGGGGACCAGGGGATCTGGGGCCTCCATCACTGTGGGGACAGGGAATCTGGGGCCTCCATCACTGTGGGACCAGGGGATCTGGGGCCTCCATCACTGTGGGGACCGTGGGAACTGGGGCCTCCATCACTGTGGGACCAGGGGATCTGGGGTCTCCATCACTGTGGACACCAGGGGATCTGGGATCTCCATCACTGTGGGGACAGGGGATCTGGGGCCTCCATAACTGTGGGGACAGGGGATCTCGGGCCTCCATCACTGTGGGGACCAGGGGATCTCGGGCCTCCATCACTGTGGGGACAGGGGAACTGGGGTCTCCATCACTGTGGGGACCAGGGGATCTGGGGTCTCCATCACTGTGGGGACCAGGGGAACTGGGGCCTCCATCACTGTGGGGACAGGGGATCTGGGGCCTCCATCACTGTGGGGACCAGGGGAACTGGGGCCTCCATCACTGTGGGGACCAGGGGATCTGGGGCCTCCATCACTGTGGGGACCAGGGGAACTGGGGCCCCCATCATTGTGGGGACCAGGGGATCTGGGGCCTCCATCACTGTAGGGACCAGGGGATCTGGGGTCTCCATCACTGTGGGGACCAGGGGAACTGGGGCCTCCATCACTGTGGGGACCAGGGGAACTGGGCCTCCATCACTGTGGGGACCAGGGGATCTGGGGCCTCCATCACTGTGGGGACCAGGGGATCTGGGGTCTCCATCACTGTGGGGACCAGGGGATCTGGGTCCTCCATCACTGTGGGGACCAGGGGAACTGGGGCCTCCATCACTGTGGGGACCAGGGGAACTGGGTCCTCCATCACTGTGGGGACCAGGGGATCTGGGGTCTCCATCACTGTGGGGACCAGGGGATCTGGGGTCTCCATCACTGTGGGGACCAGGGGATCTGGGGCCTCCATCACTGTGGGGACCAGGGGATCTGGGGCCTCCATCACTGTGGGACCAGGGGAACTGGGGTCTCCATCACTGTGGACACCAGGGGATCTGGGGCCTCCATCACTGTGGGGACCAGGGGAACTGGGGCTTCCATCACTGTGGAGACCAGGGGATCTGGGGCCTCCATCACTGTGGGGACGGGGGATCTGGGGCCTCCATCACTGTGGGGACCAGGGGATCTGGGGCCTCCATCACTGTGGGGACCAGGGGATCTGGGGCCTCCATCACTGTGGGGACCAGGGGATCTGGGGACTCCATCACTGTGGGGACCAGGGGATCTGGGGCCTCCATCACTGTGGGGACCAGGGGAACTGGGGTCTCCATCACTGTGGGGACCAGGGGATCTGGGGTCTCCATCACTGTGGGGACCAGGGGATCTGGGGCCTCCATCACTCTGTGGGGACCAGGGGATCTGGGGCCTCCATCACTGTGGGACCAGGGGAACTGGGGCCTCCATCATTGTGGGGACAGGGGATCTGGGGCCTCCATCACTGTGGGGACCAGTGGAACTGGGGCCTCCATCACTGTGGGACCAGGGGAACTGGGGCCTCCATCACTGTGGGGACAGGGGATCTGGGGCCTCCATCACTGTGAGGACCAGGGGAACTGGGCCCTCCATCACTGTGGGACCAGGGGAACTGGGGCCTCCATCACTGTGGGGACAGGGGATCTGGGGCCTCCATCACTGTAAGGACCAGGGGATCTGGGGCCTCCATCACTGTGGGGACAGGGAATCTGGGGCCTCCATCACTGTGGGGACCAGGGGATCTGGGGCCTCCATCACTGTGGGGACCAGGGGATCTGGGGCCTCCATCACTGTGGGGACCAGGGGAACTGGGGCCTCCATCACTGTGGGGACAGGGAATCTGGGGCCTCCATCACTGTAAGGACCAGGGGATCTGGGGCCTCCATCACTGTGGGGACAGGGAATCTGGGGCCTCCATCACTGTGGGGACCAGGGGATCTGGGGCCTCCATCACTGTGGGGACAGGGAATCTGGGGCCTCCATCACTGTGGGGACCAGGGGATCTGGGGCCTCCATCACTGTGGGGACAGGGGATCTGGGGCCTCCATCACTGTGGGGACCAGGGGATCTGGGGACTCCATCACTGTGGGGACCAGGGGATCTGGGGCCTCCATCACTGTAGGGACCAGGGGATCTGGGGCCTCCATCACTGTGGGGACAGGGAATCTGGGGCCTCCATCACTGTGGGGACCAGGGGATCTGGGGCCTCCATCACTGTGGGGACAGGGAATCTGGGGCCTCCATCACTGTGGGACCAGGGGAACTGGGGCCTCCATCACTGTGGGGACCGTGGGAACTGGGGCCTCCATCACTGTGGGACCAGGGGATCTGGGGCCTCCATCACTGTGGCGACCAGGGGAACTGGGGTCTCCATCACTGTGGACACCAGGGGATCTGGGGTCTACATCACTGTGGGGACAGGGGATCTGGGGCCTCCATCACTGTGGGGACCAGGGGAACTGAGGCCTCCATCACTGTGGGGACAGGGGATCTGGGGCCTCCATCACTGTGGGGAACAGGGGAACTGGGGCCTCCATCACTGTGGGGACCAGGGGATCTGGGGCCTCCATCACTGTGGGGACCAGGGGAACTGGGGCCTCCATCACTGTGGGGACCAGGGGATCTGGGGCCTCCATCACTGTGGGGACCAGGGGATCTGGGGTCTCCATCATTGTGGGGACCAGGGGAACTGGGGCCTCCATCACTGTGGGGACCAGGGGAACTGGGCCTCCATCACTGTGGGGACCAGGGGATCTGGGGCCTCCATCACTGTGGGAACCAGGGGATCTGGGGTCTCCATCACTGTGGGGATCAGGGGATCTGGGTCCTCCATCACTGTGGGGACCAGGGGAACTGGGGCCTCCATCACTGTGGGGACCAGGGGAACTGGGTCCTCCATCAATGGGGACCAGGGGATCTGGGGTCTCCATCACTGTGGGGACCAGGGGATCTGGGGTCTCCATCACTGTGGGGACCAGGGGATCTGGGGCCTCCATCACTGTGGGGACCAGGGGATCTGGGGCCTCCATCACTGTGGGACCAGGGGAACTGGGGTCTCCATCACTGTGGACACCAGGGGATCTGGGGCCTCCATCACTGTGGGGACCAGGGGAACTGGGGCCTCCATCACTGTGGGGACCAGGGGATCTGGGGCCTCCATCACTGTGGGGACCAGGGGATCTGGGGCCTCCATCACTGTGGGGACCAGGGGATCTGGGGCCTCCATCACTGTGGGGACCAGGGGATCTGGGGCCTCCATCACTGTGGGGACCAGGGGATCTGAGGACTCCATCACTGTGGGGACCAGGGGATCTGGGGCCTCCATCACTGTGGGGACCAGGGGAACTGGGGTCTCCATCACTGTGGGGACCAGGGGATCTGGGGTCTCCATCACTGTGGGGACCAGGGGATCTGGGGCCTCCATCACTCTGTGGGGACCAGGGGATCTGGGGCCTCCATCACTGTGGGGACAGGGGATCTGGGGTCTCCATGACTGTGGGACCAGGGGATCTGCGGCCTCCATCACTGTGGGAACCAGGGGATCTGGGGCCTCCATCACTGTGGGGACAGGGGATCTGGGGCCTCCATCACTGTGGGGACAGGGGATCTGGGGTCTCCATCACTGTGGGGACAGGGGATCTGGGGCCTCCATCACTGTGGGACCAGGGGATCTGGGGCCTCCATCACTGTGGGGACAGGGGATCTGGGGTCTCCATCACTGTGGGACCAGGGGATCTGGGGCCTCCATCACTGTGGGAACCAGGGGATCTGGGGTCTCCATCACTGTGGGGACCAGGGGATCTGGGGCCTCCATCACTGTGGGGACCAGGGGAACTGGGGCCTCCATCACTGTGGGAACCAGGGGATCTGGGGCCTCCATCACTGTGGGGACCAGGGGATCCGGGGCCTCCATCACTGTGGGGACCAGGGGATCTGGGGCCTCCATCACTGTGGGGACCAGGGGATCTGGGGCCTCCATCACTGTGGGACCAGGGGATCTGGGGCCTCCATCACTGTGGGAACCAGGGGATCTGGAGCCTCCATCACTGTGGGGACAGGGGATCTGGGGCCTCCATCACTGTGGGGACAGGGGATCTGGGGTCTTCATCACTGTGGGGAAAGGGGATCTGGGGTCTCCATCACTGTGGGACCAGGGGATCTGGGGCCTCCATCACTGTGGGGACAGGGGATCTGGGGCCTCCATCACTGTGGGACCAGGGGATCTGGGGCCTCCATCACTGTGGGAACCAGGGGATCTGGAGCCTCCATCACTGTGGGGACAGGGGATCTGGGGCCTCCATCACTGTGGGGACAGGGGATCTGGGGTCTCCATCACTCTGTGGGGACCAGGGGATCTGGGGCCTCCATCTCTGTGGGGACCAGGGGAACTGGGGCCTCCATCACTGTGGGGACCAGGGGAACTGGGTCCTCCATCACTGTGGGGACCAGGGAATCTGGGGTCTCCATCACTGTGGGGACCAGGGGATCTGGGGTCTCCATCACTGTGGGGACCAGGGGATCTGGGGCCTCCATCACTGTGGGGACCAGGGGATCTGGGGCCTCCATCTCTGTGGGACCAGAGGAACTGGGGTCTCCATCACTGTGGACACCAGGGGATCTGGGGCCTCCATCACTGTGGGGACCAGGGGAACTGGGGCCTCCATCACTGTGGGGACCAGGGGATCTGGGGCCTCCATCACTGTGGGGACCAGGGGATCTGGGGCCTCCATCACTGTGGGGACCAGGGGATCTGGGGACTCCATCACTGTGGGGACCAGGGGATCTGGGGCCTCCATCACTGTGGGGACCAGGGGATCTGGGGACTCCATCACTGTGGGGACCAGGGGATCTGGGGCCTCCATAACTGTGGGGACCAGGGGATCTGGGGCCTCCATCACTCTGTGGGGACCAGGGGATCTGGGGCCTCCATCACTGTGGGGACCAGGGGATCTGGGGCCTCCATCACTGTGGGGACCAGGGGATCTGGGGTCTCCATCACTGTGGGGACAGGGGATCTGGGGTCTCCATCACTGTGGGGACAGGGGATCTGGGGCCTCCATCACTGTGGGGACCAGGGGAACTGGGCCTCCATCACTGTGGGGACCAGGGGATCTGGGGCCTCCATCACTGTGAGGACCAGGGGCACTGGGGCCTCCATCACTGTGGGACCAGGGGATCTGGGGCCTCCATCACTGTGGGGACCAGGGGATCTGGGGCCTTCATCACTGTGGGGACCAGGGGATCTGGGGCCTCCATCACTGCGGGACCAGGGGAACTGGGGCCTCCATCATTGTGGGGACAGGGGATCTGGGGCCTCCATCACTGTGGGGACCAGGGGAACTGGGGCCTCCATCACTGTGAAACCAGTGGAACTGGGGCCTCCATCACTGTGGGGACAGGGGATCTGGGGCCTCCATCACTGTAAGGACCAGGGGATCTGGGGCCTCCATCACTGTGAGGATCAGGGGAACTGGGCCATCCATCACTGTGGGACCAGGGGAACTGGGGCCTCCATCACTGTGGGACCAGGGGATCTGGGGCCTCCATCACTGTAAGGACCAGGGGATCTGGGGCCTCCATCACTGTGGGGACAGGGAATCTGGGGCCTCCATCACTGTGGGGACCAGGGGAACTGGGGCCTCCATCACTGTGGGGACCAGGTGAACTGGGGCCTCCATCACTGTGGGGACAGGGAATCTGGGGCCTCCATCACTGTGAGGACCAGGGGATCTGGGGCCTCCATCACTGTGGGGACAGGGAATCTGGGGCCTCCATCACTGTGGGGACCAGGGGATCTGGGGCCTCCATCACTGTGGGGACAGGGAATCTGGGGCCTCCATCACTGTGGGGACCAGGGGATTTGGGGCCTCCATCACTGTGGGTACAGGGGATCTGGGGCCTCCATCACTTGGGGACCAGAGGATCTGGGGCCTCCATCACTTTGGGGACCAGGGGATCTGGGGCCTCCATCACTGTGGGGACCAGGGGATCTGGGGCCTCCATCACTGTGGGGACAGGGAATCTGGGGCCTCCAAAACTGTGGGGACCAGGGGATCTGGGGCCTCCATCACTGTGAAGACAGGGAATCTGGGGCCTCCATCACTGTGGGACCAGGGGAACTGGGGCCTCCATCACTGTGGGGACCGTGGGAACTGGGGCCTCCATCACTGTGGGACCAGGGGATCTGGGGCCTCCATCACTGTGGGGACCAGGGGAACTGGGGTCTCCTTCACTGTGGACACCAGGGGATCTGGGGTCTCCATCACTGTGGGGACAGGGGATCTGCGGCCTCCATCACTGTGGGGACCAGGGGAACTGGGGCCTCCATCACTGTGGGGACAGGGGATCTGGGGCCTCCATCACTGTGGGGACCAGGGGCACTGGGGCCTCCATCACTGTGGGGACCAGGGGATCTGGGGCCTCCATCACTGTGGGGACCAGGGGAACTGGGGCCTCCATCACAGTGGGGACCAGGGGATCTGGGGCCTCCATCACTGTGGGGACCAGGGGATCTGGGGTCTCCATCACTGTGGGGACCAGGGGAACTGGGGCATCCATCACTGTGGGGACCAGGGGATCTGGGACCTCCATCTCTGTGGGACCAGGGGAACTGGGGTCTCCATCACTGTGGACACCAGGGGATCTGGGGCCTCCATCACTGTGGGAACCAGGGGATCTGCGGTCTCCATCACTGTGGGACCAGGGGATCTGGGGCCTCCATCACTGTGGAACCAGGGGATCTGGGGCCTCCATCACTGTGGGGATAGGGGATCTGGGGTCTCCATCACTGTGGGGACCAGGGGATCTGGGGCCTCCATCACTGTGGGGACCAGGGGAACTGGGGCCTCCATCACTGTGGGAACCAGGGGATCTGGGGCCTCCATCACTGTGGGACCAGGGGATCTGGGGCCTCCATCAGTGTGGGGACCAGGGGATCTGGGGCCTCCATCACTGTGGGGACCAGGGGATCTGGGGTCTCCATCACTGTGGGGACCAGGGGATCTGGGGCCTCCATCACTCTGTGGGGACCAGGGGATCTGGGGCCTCCATCACTGTGGGACCAGGGGAACTGGGGCCTCCATCATTGTGGGGACAGGGTATCTGGGGCCTCCATCACTGTGGGGACCAGGGGAACTGGGGCCTCCATCACTGTGGGACCAGGGGAACTGGGGCCTCCATCACTGTGGGGACAGGGGATCTGGGGCCTCCATCACTGTGAGGACCAGGGGAACTGGGCCCTCCATCACTGTGGGACCAGGGGAACTGGGGCCTCCATCACTGTGGGGACAGGGGATCTGGGGCCTCCATCACTGTAAGGACCAGGGGATCTGGGGCCTCCATCACTGTGGGGACAGGGAATCTGGGGCCTCCATCACTGTGGGGACCAGGGGATCTGGGGCCTCCATCACTGTGGGGACCAGGGGATCTGGGGCGTCCATCACTGTGGGGACCAGGGGAACTGGGGCCTCCATCACTGTGGGGACAGGGAATCTGGGGCCTCCATCACTGTAAGGACCAGGAAATCTGGGGCCTCCATCACTGTGGGGACAGGGAATCTGGGGCCTCCATCACTGTGGGGACCAGGGGATCTGGGGCCTCCATCACTGTGGGGACAGGGAATCTGGGGCCTCCATCACTGTGGGGACCAGGGGATCTGGGGCCTCCATCACTCTGGGGACAGGGGATCTGGGGCCTCCATCACTCTGGGGACAGGGGATCTGGGGCCTCCATCACTGTGGGGACCAGGGGATCTGGGGACTCCATCACTGTGGGGACCAGGGGATCTGGGGCCTCCATCACTGTAGGGACCAGGGGATCTGGGGCCTCCATCACTGTGGGGACAGGGAATCTGGGGCCTCCATCACTGTGGGGACCAGGGGATCTGGGGCCTCCATCACTGTGGGGACAGGGAATCTGGGGCCTCCATCACTGTGGGACCAGGGGAACTGGGGCCTCCATCACTGTGGGGACCGTGGGAACTGGGGCCTCCATCACTGTGGGACCAGGGGATCTGGGGCCTCCATCACTGTGGCGACCAGGGGAACTGGGGTCTCCATCACTGTGGACACCAGGGGATCTGGGGTCTCCATCACTGTGGGGACAGGGGATCTGGGGCCTCCATCACTGTGGGGACCAGGGGAACTGAGGCCTCCATCACTGTGGGGACAGGGAATCTGGGGCCTCCATCACTGTGGGGACAAGGGGATCTGGGGCCTCCATCACTGTGGGGACAGGGAATCTGGGGCCTCCATCACTGTGGGGACCAGGGGATCTGGGGCCTCCATCACTGTGGGGAGAGGGGATCTGGGGCCTCCATCACTGTGGGGACCAGGGGATCTGGGGCCTCCATCACTGTGGGGACCAGGGGATCTGGGGCCTCCATCACTGTGGGGACCAGGGGATCTGGGGCCTCCATCACTGTGGGGACAGGGAATCTGGGGCCTCCATCACTGTGGGGACCAGGGGATCTGGGGCCTCCATCACTGTGGGGACAGGGAATCTGGGGCCTCCATCACTGTGGGACCAGGGGATCTGGGGCCTCCATCACTGTGGGGACCGTGGGAACTGGGGCCTCCATCACTGTGGGACCAGGGGATCTGGGGTCTCCATCACTGTGGACACCAGGGGATCTGGGATCTCCATCACTGTGGGGACAGGGGATCTGGGGCCTCCATCACTGTGGGGACAGGGGATCTCGGGCCTCCATCACTGTGGGGACCAGGGGATCTCGGGCCTCCATCACTGTGGGGACAGGGGAACTGGGGTCTCCATCACTGTGGGGACCAGGGGATCTGGGGCCTCCATCACTGTGGGGACCAGGGGAACTGGGGCCTCCATCACTGTGGGGACAGGGGATCTGGGGCCTCCATCACTGTGGGGACCAGGGGAACTGGGGCCTCCATCACTGTGGGGACCAGGGGATCTGGGGCCTCCATCACTGTGGGGACCAGGGGAACTGGGGCCCCCATCATTGTGGGGACCAGGGGATCTGGGGCCTCCATCACTGTAGGGACCAGGGGATCTGGGGTCTCCATCACTGTGGGGACCAGGGGAACTGGGGCCTCCATCACTGTGGGGACCAGGGGAACTGGGCCTCCATCACTGTGGGGACCAGGGGATCTGGGGCCTCCATCACTGTGGGGACCAGGGGATCTGGGGTCTCCATCACTGTGGGGACCAGGGGATCTGGGTCCTCCATCACTGTGGGGACCAGGGGAACTGGGGCCTCCATCACTGTGGGGACCAGGGGAACTGGGTCCTCCATCACTGTGGGGACCAGGGGATCTGGGGTCTCCATCACTGTGGGGACCAGGGGATCTGGGGTCTCCATCACTGTGGGGACCAGGGGATCTGGGGCCTCCATCACTGTGGGGACCAGGGGATCTGGGGCCTCCATCACTGTGGGACCAGGGGAACTGGGGTCTCCATCACTGTGGACACCAGGGGATCTGGGGCCTCCATCACTGTGGGGACCAGGGGAACTGGGGCTTCCATCACTGTGGAGACCAGGGGATCTGGGGCCTCCATCCCTGTGGGTACTGGGGATCTGGGGCCTCCATCACTGTGGGGACCAGGGGATCTGGGGCCTCCATCACTGTGGGGACCAGGGGATCTGGGGCCTCCATCACTGTGGGGACCAGGGGATCTGGGACTCCATCACTGTGGGGACCAGGGGATCTGGGGCCTCCATCACTGTGGGGACCAGGGAACTGGGGTCTCCATCACTGTGGGGACCAGGGGATCTGGGGTCTCCATCACTGTGGGGACCAGGGGATCTGGGGCCTCCATCACTCTGTGGGGACCAGGGGATCTGGGCCTCCATCACTGTGGGACCAGGGGAACTGGGGCCTCCATCATTGTGGGGACAGGGGATCTGGGGCCTCCATCACTGTGGGGACCAGGGGAACTGGGGCCTCCATCACTGTGGACCAGGGAACTGGGGCCTCCATCACTGTGGGGACAGGGGATCTGGGGCCTCCATCACTGTGAGGACCAGGGGAACTGGGCCCTCCATCACTGTGGGACCAGGGGAACTGGGGCCTCCATCACTGTGGGGACAGGGGATCTGGGGCCTCCATCACTGTAAGGACCAGGGGATCTGGGGCCTCCATCACTGTGGGGACAGGGAATCTGGGGCCTCCATCACTGTGGGGACCAGGGGATCTGGGGCCTCCATCACTGTGGGGACCAGGGGATCTGGGGCGTCCATCACTGTGGGGACCAGGGGAACTGGGGCCTCCATCACTGTGGGGACAGGGAATCTGGGGCCTCCATCACTGTAAGGACCAGGGGATCTGGGGCCTCCATCACTGTGGGGACAGGGAATCTGGGCCTCCATCACTGTGGGGACCAGGGGATCTGGGGCCTCCATCACTGTGGGGACAGGGAATCTGGGGCCTCCATCACTGTGGGGACCAGGGGATCTGGGGCCTCCATCACTGTGGGGACAGGGGATCTGGGGCCTCCATCACTGTGGGGACCAGGGGATCTGGGGACTCCATCACTGTGGGACCAGGGGATCTGGGGCCTCCATCACTGTAGGGACCAGGGGATCTGGGGCCTCCATCACTGTGGGGACAGGGAATCTGGGGCCTCCATCACTGTGGGGACCAGGGGATCTGGGGCCTCCATCACTGTGGGGACAGGGAATCTGGGGCCTCCATCACTGTGGGGACCGCAGGTGAACTGGGGCCTCATCACTGTGGGGACCGGGAACTGGGGCCTCCATCACTGTGGGACCAGGGGATCTGGGGCCTCCATCACTGTGGCGACCAGGGGAACTGGGGTCTCCATCACTGTGGACACCAGGGGATCTGGGGTCTCCATCACTGTGGGGAGAGGTGATCTGGGGCCTCCATCACTGTGGGGACCAGGGGAACTGAGGCCTCCATCACTGTGGGGACAGGGGATCTGGGGCCTCCATCACTGTGGGGAACAGGGGAACTGGGGCCTCCATCACTGTGGGGACCAGGGGATCTGGGGCCTCCATCACTGTGGGGACCAGGGGAACTGGGGCCTCCATCACTGTGGGGACCAGGGGATCTGGGGCCTCCATCACTGTGGGGACCAGGGGATCTGGGGTCTCCATCATTGTGGGGACCAGGGGAACTGGGGCCTCCATCACTGTGGGGACCAGGGGAACTGGGCCTCCATCACTGTGGGGACCAGGGGATCTGGGGCCTCCATCACTGTGGGAACCAGGGGATCTGGGGTCTCCATCACTGTGGGGATCAGGGGATCTGGGTCCTCCATCACTGTGGGGACCAGGGGAACTGGGGCCTCCATCACTGTGGGGACCAGGGGAACTGGGTCCTCCATCAATGGGGACCAGGGGATCTGGGGTCTCCATCACTGTGGGGACCAGGGGATCTGGGGTCTCCATCACTGTGGGGACCAGGGGCTCTGGGGCCTCCATCACTGTGGGGACCAGGGGATCTGGGGCCTCCATCACTGTGGGACCAGGGGAACTGGGGTCTCCATCACTGTGGACACCAGGGATCCTGGGGCCTCCATCACTGTGGGGACCAGGGGATCTGGGGCCTCCATCACTGTGGGGACCAGGGGATCTGGGGCCTCCATCACTGTGGGGACCAGGGATCTGGGGCCTCCATCACTGTGGGGACCAGGGGATCTGGGGCCTCCATCACTGTGGGGACCAGGGGATCTGAGGACTCCATCACTGTGGGGACCAGGGGATCTGGGGCCTCCATCACTGTGGGGACCAGGGGAACTGGGGTCTCCATCACTGTGGGGACCAGGGGATCTGGGGTCTCCATCACTGTGGGGACCAGGGGATCTGGGGCCTCCATCACTCTGTGGGGACCAGGGGATCTGGGGCCTCCATCACTGTGGGGACAGGGGATCTGGGGTCTCCATGACTGTGGGACCAGGGATCTGCGGCCTCCATCACTGTGGGAACCAGGGGATCTGGGGCCTCCATCACTGTGGGGACAGGGGATCTGGGGCCTCCATCACTGTGGGGACAGGGGATCTGGGGTCTCCATCACTGTGGGGACAGGGGATCTGGGGCCTCCATCACTGTGGGACCAGGGGATCTGGGGCCTCCATCACTGTGGGGACAGGGGATCTGGGGTCTCCATCACTGTGGGACCAGGGGATCTGGGGCCTCCATCACTGTGGGAACCAGGGGATCTGGGGTCTCCATCACTGTGGGGACCAGGGGATCTGGGGCCTCCATCACTGTGGGGACCAGGGGAACTGGGGCCTCCATCACTGTGGGATCCAGGGGATCTGGGGCCTCCATCACTGTGGGACCAGGGGATCTGGGGCCTCCATCACTGTGGGAACCAGGGGATCTGGGGCCTCCATCACTGTGGGACCAGGGGGATCCGGGGCCTCCATCACTGTGGGGACCAGGGGATCCGGGGCCTCCATCACTGTGGGGACCAGGGGATCTGGGGCCTCCATCACTGTGGGGACCAGGGGATCTGGGGCCTCCATCACTGTGGGACCAGGGATCTGGGGCCTCCATCACTGTGGGAACCAGGGGATCTGGAGCCTCCATCACTGTGGGGACAGGGGATCTGGGGCCTCCATCACTGTGGGGACAGGGGATCTGGGGTCTTCATCACTGTGGGGAAAGGGGATCTGGGGTCTCCATCACTGTGGGACCAGGGGATCTGGGGCCTCCATCACTGTGGGGACAGGGGATCTGGGGCCTCCATCACTGTGGGACCAGGGGATCTGGGGCCTCCATCACTGTGGGAACCAGGGGATCTGGAGCCTCCATCACTGTGGGGACAGGGGATCTGGGGCCTCCATCACTGTGGGGACAGGGGATCTGGGGTCTCCATCACTCTGTGGGGACCAGGGGATCTGGGGCCTCCATCTCTGTGGGGACCAGGGGAACTGGGGCCTCCATCACTGTGGGGACCAGGGGAACTGGGTCCTCCATCACTGTGGGGACCAGGGAATCTGGGGTCTCCCATCACTGTGGGGACCAGGGGGATCTGGCGTCTCCATCACTGTGGGGACCAGGGGATCTGGGGCCTCCATCACTGTGGGGACCAGGGGATCTGGGGCCTCCATCTCTGTGGGACCAGAGGAACTGGGGTCTCCATCACTGTGGACACCAGGGGATCTGGGGCCTCCATCACTGTGGGGACCAGGGGAACTGGGGCCTCCATCACTGTGGGGACCAGGGGATCTGGGGCCTCCATCACTGTGGGGACCAGGGGATCTGGGGCCTCCATCACTGTGGGGACCAGGGGATCTGGGGACTCCATCACTGTGGGGACCAGGGGATCTGGGGCCTCCATCACTGTGGGGACCAGGGGATCTGGGGACTCCATCACTGTGGGGACCAGGGGATCTGGGGCCTCCATAACTGTGGGGACCAGGGGATCTGGGGCCTCCATCACTCTGTGGGGACCAGGGGATCTGGGGCCTCCATCACTGTGGGGACCAGGGGATCTGGGGCCTCCATCACTGTGGGGACCAGGGGATCTGGGGTCTCCATCACTGTGGGGACAGGGGATCTGGGGTCTCCATCACTGTGGGGACAGGGGATCTGGGGCCTCCATCACTGTGGGGACCAGGGGAACTGGGCCTCCATCACTGTGGGGACCAGGGGATCTGGGGCCTCCATCACTGTGAGGACCAGGGGCACTGGGGCCTCCATCACTGTGGGACCAGGGGATCTGGGGCCTCCATCACTGTGGGGACCAGGGATCTGGGGCCTTCATCACTGTGGGGACCAGGGATCTGGGGCCTCCATCACTGCGGGACCAGGGGAACTGGGGCCTCCATCATTGTGGGGACAGGGGATCTGGGGCCTCCATCACTGTGGGGACCAGGGGAACTGGGGCCTCCATCACTGTGAAACCAGTGGAACTGGGGCCTCCATCACTGTGGGGACAGGGGATCTGGGGCCTCCATCACTGTAAGGACCAGGGGATCTGGGGCCTCCATCACTGTGAGGATCAGGGGAACTGGGCCATCCATCACTGTGGGACCAGGGGAACTGGGGCCTCCATCACTGTGGGACCAGGGGATCTGGGGCCTCCATCACTGTAAGGACCAGGGGATCTGGGGCCTCCATCACTGTGGGGACAGGGAATCTGGGGCCTCCATCACTGTGGGGACCAGGGGAACTGGGGCCTCCATCACTGTGGGGACCAGGGGAACTGGGGCCTCCATCACTGTGGGGACAGGGAATCTGGGGCCTCCATCACTGTGAGGACCAGGGGATCTGGGGCCTCCATCACTGTGGGTACAGGGGATCTGGGGCCTCCATCACTTGGGGACCAGAGATCTGGGGCCTCCATCACTGTGGGGACCAGGGGATTTGGGGCCTCCATCACTGTGGGTACAGGGATCTGGGGCCTCCATCACTTGGGGACCAGAGGATCTGGGGCCTCCATCACTTTGGGGACCAGGGGATCTGGGGCCTCCATCACTGTGGGGACCAGGGGATCTGGGGCCTCCATCACTGTGGGGACAGGGAATCTGGGGCCTCCAAAACTGTGGGGACCAGGGGATCTGGGGCCTCCATCACTGTGAAGACAGGGAATCTGGGGCCTCCATCACTGTGGGACCAGGGGAACTGGGGCCTCCATCACTGTGGGGACCGTGGGAACTGGGGCCTCCATCACTGTGGGACCAGGGGATCTGGGGCCTCCATCACTGTGGGGACCAGGGGAACTGGGGTCTCCTTCACTGTGGACACCAGGGGATCTGGGGTCTCCATCACTGTGGGGACAGGGGATCTGCGGCCTCCATCACTGTGGGGACCAGGGGAACTGGGGCCTCCATCACTGTGGGGACAGGGGATCTGGGGCCTCCATCACTGTGGGGACCAGGGGAACTGGGGCCTCCATCACTGTGGGGACCAGGGGATCTGGGGCCTCCATCACTGTGGGGACCAGGGGAACTGGGGCCTCCATCACAGTGGGGACCAGGGGATCTGGGGCCTCCATCACTGTGGGGACCAGGGGATCTGGGGTCTCCATCACTGTGGGGACCAGGGGAACTGGGGCATCCATCACTGTGGGGACCAGGGGATCTGGGACCTCCATCTCTGTGGGACCAGGGGAACTGGGGTCTCCATCACTGTGGACACCAGGGGATCTGGGGCCTCCATCACTGTGGGGACCAGGGGAACTGGGGCCTCCATCACTGTGGGGACCAGGGGATCTGGGGCCTCCATCACTGTGGGGACCAGGGGATCTGGGGCCTCCATCACTGTGGGGACCAGGGGATCTGGGGACTCCATCACTGTGGGGACCAGGGGATCTGGGGACTCCATCACTGTGGGGACCAGGGGATCTGGGGCCTCCATAACTGTGGGGACCAGGGGAACTGGGGTCTCCATCACTGTGGGGACCAGGGGATCTGGGGTCTCCATCACTGTGGGGACCAGGGGATCTGGGGCCTCCATCACTCTGTGGGGACCAGGGGATCTGGGGCCTCCATCACTGTGGGGACAGGGGATCTGGGGTCTCCATGACTGTGGGACCAGCGAATCTGGGGCCTCCATCACTGTGGGAACCAGGGGATCTGGGGCCTCCATCACTGTGGGGACAGGGGATCTGGGGCCTCCATCACTGTGGGGACAGGGGATCTGGGGTCTCCATCACTGTGGGGACAGGGGATCTGGGGCCTCCATCACTGTGGGACCAGGGGATCTGGGGCCTCCATCACTGTGGGGACAGGGGATCTGGGGTCTCCATCACTGTTGGACCAGGGGATCTGGGGCCTCCATCACTGTGGGAACCAGGGGATCTGCGGTCTCCATCACTGTGGGACCAGGGGATCTGGGGCCTCCATCACTGTGGAACCAGGGGATCTGGGGCCTCCATCACTGTGGGGATAGGGGATCTGGGGTCTCCATCACTGTGGGGACCAGGGGATCTGGGGCCTCCATCACTGTGGGGACCAGGGGAACTGGGGCCTCCATCAGTGTGGGGACCAGGGGATCTGGGGCCTCCATCACTGTGGGACCAGGGGATCTGGGGCCTCCATCAGTGTGGGGACCAGGGGATCTGGGGCCTCCATCACTGTGGGGACCAGGGGATCTGGGGTCTCCATCACTGTGGGGACCAGGGGATCTGGGGCCTCCATCACTCTGTGGGGACCAGGGGATCTGGGGCCTCCATCACTGTGGGACCAGGGGAACTGGGGCCTCCATCATTGTGGGGACAGGGTATCTGGGGCCTCCATCACTGTGGGGACCAGGGGAACTGGGGCCTCCATCACTGTGGGACCAGGGGAACTGGGGCCTCCATCACTGTGGGGACAGGGGATCTGGGGCCTCCATCACTGTGAGGACCAGGGGAACTGGGCCCTCCATCACTGTGGGACCAGGGGAACTGGGGCCTCCATCACTGTGGGGACAGGGGATCTGGGGCCTCCATCACTGTAAGGACCAGGGGATCTGGGGCCTCCATCACTGTGGGGACAGGGAATCTGGGGCCTCCATCACTGTGGGGACCAGGGGATCTGGGGCCTCCATCACTGTGGGGACCAGGGGATCTGGGGCGTCCATCACTGTGGGGACCAGGGGAACTGGGGCCTCCATCACTGTGGGGACAGGGAATCTGGGGCCTCCATCACTGTAAGGACCAGGAAATCTGGGGCCTCCATCACTGTGGGGACAGGGAATCTGGGGCCTCCATCACTGTGGGGACCAGGGGATCTGGGGCCTCCATCACTGTGGGGACAGGGAATCTGGGGCCTCCATCACTGTGGGGACCAGGGGATCTGGGGCCTCCATCACTCTGGGGACAGGGGATCTGGGGCCTCCATCACTGTGGGGACCAGGGGATCTGGGGACTCCATCACTGTGGGGACCAGGGGATCTGGGGCCTCCATCACTGTAGGGACCAGGGGATCTGGGGCCTCCATCACTGTGGGGACAGGGAATCTGGGGCCTCCATCACTGTGGGGACCAGGGGATCTGGGGCCTCCATCACTGTGGGGACAGGGAATCTGGGGCCTCCATCACTGTGGGACCAGGGGAACTGGGGCCTCCATCACTGTGGGGACCGTGGGAACTGGGGCCTCCATCACTGTGGGACCAGGGGATCTGGGGCCTCCATCACTGTGGCGACCAGGGGAACTGGGGTCTCCATCACTGTGGACACCAGGGGATCTGGGGTCTCCATCACTGTGGGGACAGGGGATCTGGGGCCTCCATCACTGTGGGGACCAGGGGAACTGAGGCCTCCATCACTGTGGGGACAGGGGATCTGGGGCCTCCATCACTGTGGGGACCAGGGGAACAGGGGCCTCCATCACTGTGGGGACCAGGGGATCTGGGGCCTCCATCACTGTGGGGACCAGGGGAACTCGGGCCTCCATCACTGTGGGGACCAGGGGATCTGGGGCCTCCATCACTGTGGGGACCAGGGGATCTGGGGTCTCCATCACTGTGGGGACCAGGGGAACTGGGGCCTCCATCACTGTGGGGACCAGGGGAACTGGGCCTCCATCACTGTGGGGACCAGGGGATCTGGGGCCTCCATCACTGTGGGAACCAGGGGATCTGGGGTCTCCATCACTGTGGGGATCAGGGGATCTGGGTCCTCCATCACTGTGGGGACCAGGGGAACTGGGGCCTCCATCACTGTGGGGACCAGGGGAACTGGGTCCTCCATCACTGTGGGGACCAGGGGATCTGGGGTCTCCAACACTGTGGGGACCAGGGGATCTGGGGTCTCCATCACTGTGGGGACCAGGGGATCTGGGGCCTCCATCACTGTGGGGACCAGGGGATCTGGGGCCTCTCCATCACTGTGGGGACCAGGGGATCTGGGGCCTCCATCACTGTGGGGACCAGGGGAACTGGGGTCTCCATCACTGTGGGGACCAGGGGATCTGGGGTCTCCATCACTGTGGGGACCAGGGGATCTGGGGCCTCCATCACTCTGTGGGGACCAGGGGATCTGGGGCCTCCATCACTGTGGGGACAGGGGATCTGGGGTCTCCATGACTGTGGGACCAGGGGATCTGCGGCCTCCATCACTGTGGGAACCAGGGGATCTGGGGCCTCCATCACTGTGGGGACAGGGGATCTGGGGCCTCCATCACTGTGGGGACAGGGGATCTGGGGTCTCCATCACTGTGGGGACAGGGGATCTGGGGCCTCCATCACTGTGGGACCAGGGGATCTGGGCCTCCATCACTGTGGGGACAGGGGATCTGGGGTCTCCATCACTGTGGGACCAGGGGATCTGGGGCCTCCATCACTGTGGGAACCAGGGGATCTGGGGTCTCCATCACTGTGGGGACCAGGGGATCTGGGGCCTCCATCACTGTGTGGACCAGGGGAACTGGGGCCTCCATCACTGTGGAAACCAGGGGATCTGGGGTCTCCATCACTGTGGGACCAGGGGATCTGGGGCCTCCATCACTGTGGGAACCAGGGGATCTGGGGCCTCCATCACTGTGGGACCAGGGGATCTGGGGCCTCCATCACTGTGGGGACCAGGGGATCCGGGGCCTCCATCACTGTGGGGACCAGGGGATCTGGGGCCTCCATCACTGTGGGGACCAGGGATCTGGGGCCTCCATCACTGTGGGACCAGGGGATCTGGGGCCTCCATCACTGTGGGAACCAGGGGATCTGGAGCCTCCATCACTGTGGGGACAGGGGATCTGGGGCCTCCATCACTGTGGGGACAGGGGATCTGGGGTCTTCATCACTGTGGGGACAGGGGATCTGGGGTCTCCATCACTGTGGGACCAGGGGATCTGGGGACTCCATCACTGTGGGGACAGGGGATCTGGG